>NW_008631731.1:0-7535 GCF_000691845.1 Merops nubicus
AAGGATTCTGTGATTCTATGATTCAAACGTTCCCAAATCTGCCTGATGGTCTAGGAATGTGCTGGCTTCCTCACCTCGGGCTGCTTCCATCCCAGTGTCAGTAAAACTATGCCATAAATACACAGCTAGATGACAAGTAGTGTATAATTTATGCCATAAATACATAAATAGATGACAAAACATTTCTGCAGCATAAGCTTAATGTGCAGAATAAAGAGGAATCCTGTTGTACAAGGCACTACCCACAGGCAGTGGCTTTTCTTAACACAGAAAGCATGGAGGGAGCTCCTGCAGGACACAAACTGTTCCCAGTTAGGGGAGAAAGGGAAAAAAAAAAAACACAACAAGCCACCTTCAGCTTTGGGTCATGATTTTATACAAGGTGGCTACGTTTATATTTCACCCAGCTAAAAAAAGAAGGACCAGAAAAGTTGCAATTCCCTTAATTCAGCTGAGTTGTTAAAACAATCCTAGTTATGTACAGACGTGTGGTTTCATGTCAAGGAACACAAAAGTCTGATGATATTCCTGCTTGCTCATGACACTAGGGGCTAGGCAGGAACATTGACAAGGAGTATTTTAAATTGCAACAGGAGCAAGAGTCCACCCAAACTGAACTTGATAAACACTTTTGTTTTGCTGGTCTGGTGTCACAGAGGAGTTAGGAGCTGTAGAAACACCAAATGGAGGCATTTGAAAAGTAAATTAGAGGTGATTAGAAGGAAACCTTCGGTGTCTTTAGGTCAAATAATCACCTTGGCTGCAGTGATACTCCTCACTGCTGCTTCCTTCAGCTCCTTGATGCATGTTATGACCATCCAGCCTTCAGAAATGGTTTGTTTGGGGTGGTTCTTCTCTGGCTTTACCTATAGGAACATCTCAGTGTGTCTGAGGACAAGTGAGAGCTGGTACCTGTGTGGAGGCTCTGAGGAGGACCAGCAGTTTGAGGCACATCCCTGTCTTCTGAAGGAGAGCAACCTCACGCTCAGACTTCTTCAGAGCACCTCTGGTTTTCACAGGCTCTAGTCCCTACAGAGAAATTGCAGAACTCAGCCAGAAACAAAGCAAAAGCCAGGAGGTTTCAGTGGATGCCACCATGGCCAAGGTGCATGGAGCAGCAGCTCTCCATGGTGTCCTACCACACCTCTCAGGCAGCCCAAGCTGAGCTGACAGAAGCACTTCTCTGTCACTTGCTGCATCTCCACCATGAATTCTGGACGTGGTGCTGCAGGGCTGGGTTTCCTTTCTGCACCCTTGCCAGCCAAGGCTGCTTTTGTGTGAGAAATTCTCAGTGTGGGTCAGGGTTTCAAACTCCTTCCCTCCTCAGCTGCCTTCACAGGGAAGGATTTGCACTGTGCTCCAGGTTTTGGGGCAGGAGACCTGCCTCCAGTCCTGCTGCCTCCTCTCTTAGCCACCCCATGGCTCCTGGTGCTGTGCACAGATGGAGATGTTTGCACATGGGACTGTGTTTTCCTCCTCCCTTCTAGAGAAGAGGTTCATGGCTGGATTTAGTTTCTCCCATGGAGCTTTGGAGTGCACATTGCCTTTCCAAATAGGAATTCAACCCATGCTCCTACCACCAGCAGACATGTCCTGCAAACCCATGTGTGTCCTTGGCAGGTGTGTTATGGACAAGTGACTCCTTGTCATAGAAACATAGAATTGTTCTGGTTGGTTGGAAGAGACCTTTCAGATCATCCAGTCCAACCACCCCCCAGCACTGCCAGGTCCCCACTGCCCCGTGTCCCTCACCCCACATCTCCACAGCTTGGAAACCCCTCCAGGGGTGGGGACTCCACCACTGGCAGCTTGGGCACCATCCTTTGTGCCAAAACTATCATCAGCTGTAACAAGCTCAGATCGTCTGGACTGGTTTGGCCTTTGAACATTCTTTTCTAAAAGGTGCCTGTCTAGGAGACATGTACATAATAACCACCATTAATAACCTGTCCACAGAATAACTTCAACCAGTGTTGTGTTCTGGCCATCACTTCATGGGCTCTGGAGCTTCTGGATGCTTGGACATGATAAGAGTGAAAATTAAAAGCTCAGTGCCCTGGTTTCTTTACTACTAAAGCACTGTTTTAGGACAAAAAGTCCTTTTAAAGCATCCCACTGTCTACCTGCTCAGCTACACAAAGGCCAGTCTAATTAAAAATTTTGTCTTTGCTCCAAATTATGCTCATAATCATGAAGATTTAGGTACCTGCTGAGATGATGCCTTATCTGGCACAGGTAGAGGCATTGCCTGTCAGCACGAGGGGCCTTGCTCTACAGCCCCCTGAACTCCCAGCACCCCAGATACCCTCCACCACAGGTTAGAAGAAAGAGAATAACTCTTCTAATTCCCCAAGCAAGGTGAATGTTTGATCAGCTGTGTGTTAAGCCAGAAATTATCCAGAATAGTTCCAGGGTTGTCATGGTGGCAATGGGATCTTAAGCTGATACTAAAGACACGTCTCACAATGAGTAACTAGGTGGCAGCTGAGGAAATTGCTTATTATGCTTGGGTTGTTTGCTTATAATCATTCCACCCGCGCCTTTTCCTTTCTCTCCTCTTCCCCTGATGCTTCCTGTCAGTTTTAACTAATGACAGCTCCAAAAAAAGGAGCATCCTTAATGAGGGGCTCAGTTCAGTGTTGCCCTTTGCTTTGTGTTAACCTCGAAGAAGCACCATGCACGTCATGCCAGACAAAGTCCTGAAAAATGGGTGCATCACTGTGTTGCCTCAGTGTTGATTTCATCCTGGAGCTGTGGAAGGAGCTGGGTGGGCACTTACAGAACTCAGCTGTGGAGACAGAACCTCGTTCTTCACATCCAGATGCACTCATGTTGTGTGGAGTTATTGCTCCTGACAGGTCTCTGTTAGGAGGTTGGAGCCAGGTGGGGCTTGGTCTCTTCTCCCAAGGAACAAGGGACAGGACAAGAGGAAACAGCCTCAAGTTGCCCCAGGGGAGGTTGAGGTTGTCCCTGAGGAACAATTTCTTGCCCTGGAGGGTTGCCCAGGGCTGTGCCAGGCTGCCCAGGGCAGTGGTGGAGTCCCCACCCCTGGAGGGGTTCCCAAGCTGTGGAGATGTGGGGTGAGGGACACGGGGCAGTGGGGACCTGGCAGTGCTGGGGATGGTTGGACTCCATGATCTGAATAGTATCTTCCAACCTAAATGATTCTAGGATTTCCCATGTTTGTTTTTCTTTCTCTCAGGACTGGAGGCCAACATAGTGGAGTTGTCCCCCTGGACACAGCAGAGCTTTGCTGGGAAGGCTGGAGGGCCTGGTGGTGTCCTATTTTCTTGTCCCCAGGCTGTGACTTGCTTGGGCTGTGACAAGACTTTGTGCCTGGCCTCTGATAAGATGGGGAGCAGGGAGGAAGGAAGTTCTGAGATAAGGCGGCTCTGGGTGTGTGGTAGGTGCAGTGCTGTCTCCTCGCTGTCTGTGCCAGGAGATCTCTCTTCTTTCTCCTCCCCACAGCTGTCTTGTGTGGCACCTCTGGGCTCTGAAACGTGGGGTGGATGTGAGCAGGGGCATGTGGACTAGTTCTGTCTGATTTACCTTCAGCCCCTGCATTTAAACAGAACATTTGCTGTGCTGTTCCACCCCCCCCTTCCCCCCTGAGGGAGAGGAAATGCAGATCTTTTCAAATATTCATGACCTTCAATGACCAATCATAGGAGGAAGTTTTGCTTTAATAGGTAGAGATAATAAGAGAAATAATGGCTTCTGGTCACCAAGCTGATCTTTAGAGCTCCCTTCTTCCTAGCAAATATTTATTCTTCTTCACATGATAGGTGTGGACCTGTGTTCAGAAGACTTGCACCTGCCAGGAAAGTGAAATATCCTCCACCCAGGTCCTAAAACCTGTGGAGAAACTGGGGGCTACCCATCCTCCTACAGTTGCTGGAACTCAGAATGCAGGTTTTCTATGTGAATTACCTTCCCCTAAACCATAAATACAACATTCACCTTCCATTCAGCCTCAGCTCTGGTACATTCACTGGGGCTGACAATCTGCAGCACCCTGACTTGAGCTGGGCCTTCCAAAAGCAACGGTTGTTCCTGCTGGTGGCTTAGCCTGGAGATCTGTTGGGATCAGTGTTTTCCTTCAGGAATAGCATTTCCCATGGTAGTCTCCACAAGGCTGCTCCCAGCAGCACATAACATTCAGCAGAGAGGAGCTGCTGGCAGGCAGGCAGCACTGGGGGGGCTGGAACTGCTGCTTGCTGTGCTAATAAAGGGACTTATCTGAATTTCTGAGTATTGTCTGCAACCATTAGAGATAATGGTGTAAGGTAAGGAGTTGTAAGCCAGATAATTCATGGTTCAAATGATGCTGAAGCAGCCAAAGTGCTTCTTTTGATTCTTACCACCTCCTGTTTTCCACATTTTCACTCTTCCCAATCTAGATGCTGCTCAGAACTTAAAAATCTTACAAATCAAAACCAAAAAACTGAATCAACCAAATATAAACCCAACAAAAAACACCCACTTAACCAACCCATCAAAAAAAAAGAACCTGCACCTTGTTTTTAGATAAAAAGTGCACTCAGCCTTTCCATAACATTTCATAAATGTGTGTTCCTGGTTTGCCTGGCTACTGAAATTTGGAGTCAGTCCATTATTTAGCCTGTCCTAAGGTAGAGGCACTAAGTAGAAGTAGCTTCTTTTAGACTCATTATCTACTACCAGTTGTGCCTGATGGATGTTGGGGCTGTTTCAGCACCAGGAGGCCCCAGCAGACCCCGAGGAGGATCCCTTCCCCTGGTCCCTGCCCCAACACGCTCCCAGGGGAGAGGCAGAGCAAGGATTGTCTTCTGAGGAAGATGAGGGTGCATTATTTTGGGCTGGCAACATGTTTTATCTGTCACAGAAACCTCCTCTGCAGTGCCCCTCCAAGACAGGAGCCAGCAGTGTGCCCGGGTGGCCACAGAGGCCACCAGCAGCCTGGCCTGGATTGGAAAGTGTGTGTCCAGCAGGAGTAGGGAAGGGATTGTGCCCCTGGACTCAGCACTGGGGAGGTCACAGCTTGGGGACCAGGGTCAGTTTGGGCACCACAGGGTAAGAAAGACATTGATTGAGGTGCTGGATGCAGAGAAGGGCAGTGAAGGTGGTGAGGGGTGTGGGGAACATGGCTTGTGAGGAGCAGCTGACTTGGGGGGGTTTAGCCTGGAGAAGAGGAGGCTGAGGGGAGACCTAATTGCTATTTATAAGTCCCTGACAGGAGGTTGGGGTGAGGTGGGGGTTGGTCTCTTCTCCCAGGTAACCAGAGAGAGGATGAGAGGAAAATGGGCTGAAGTTGCACCAGGGGAGGTTTCAGCTGGATAGCAGGAGGACCTTCTTTCTTGACAGAGTGGTGAGGGGTTGGCCCAGGCTGCCCAGGGAGGTGCTGGAGTCCCCAGCCCTGGAAGGGTCCAAAAAACCCCTGGATGTAGCACTTGGGGACATGGTTTAGTGGCCATGGGAGTGTTGGGTGATGGCTGGATTTGATCTCAGAGATCTTTTCCTGCCTTAATGACTCTGATTCTATGTCCTCCCAGTGTGGTGCTGCTGGGAGGGACTGTCCCCACAGCCCCCAGCCCTAGGGCAGAGCCCTGTGCCCTCCACTAAGGGCTCCTGATGCAGTTTAACCTCTTTGGAGGCAGTGCTGGGGAGTCAATGATGTTCCTAACAGGGTGTGGGGCCAGAGCACACCAGGCAGGGACAGGAGGGGCCTTTCTGGTTACCCTGCTCTATCCATTGTCCTGGTGGATTACAGCTGAGCTGGGTGCTGGGCAGCAGGATCAGGCTCTCCTCAATACAAACTGCAGACCCAGTGCTTTTTTTTTTGGCATCTTTTTCATGGATGCAATCACTCATAAAACCATGAGCTGCCTTCCTGTCGTGCTCAGGGGATTTTGAAGTCCCCTACTGCTGCCCTGGAGGGAAATGTGCTTTGTCTGTAGCTCCACAGGTCCCAGGCAAGCTCCTCATACTTCATTTAGTGAACACAGGAGAGTTTTAGGGACACTCCCTCTCTTTGCACATGTTAAGAGACAATTTATGTCATGGATTGAATTTTTCCAGCTGTATTCTAACCTCATGCCTTTAAAACTCAAGCTTTTTTCTTAAACACCACCAAATAACTAAATCAATACATCATCTAGTGCCATTCTTATTCATGTTCCCCACAGAATTACTTAATACTTTGGTGATGAGTCTCTTATTAGCCTGTCATTAAGGAATTTTTGGGCTAGCTTTCATTTTGGCAGCTGCTTGGTTGAATTTATGTTCTCCTGTTGGACAACAAAATGTTCCACAGTGAACATTCTGACTGCATGTCCTGATTTCTAACTGCTTTTTTGTAGATATGAGATTGAATTATGTGATTAGCTAAACCACTACACAGTATTTCTGCTGGAGAAAAGTAAATTGGGGATGAATTTCTACTTTATTTCTGGGTTTTAGCCATTCTAGGTTAATAGTGAATCACAAGTTGGGCAGAACTGGCAGCCTGGGATCTCTGCAATGATTTGGTACCTTTTTCTCTATCAGGTTTATATCAGGTTTTGCTCTTTCCTAGAGACAGCAATCTCTCTTGTGAGACACTGAAACTCCTTGTAGGACTCCTTGGAGCCCCTTTCTTGACTTGTGCCTCTGAGAGACCCCCCTGCAGCTTCGTGGCAGTGTTGGAGGGTGAGCTGGGTGGCTTCTTCTGGCAGATAGTGATTGTGGGAGGGAAAAAAAAATAGATCTGATGTGAATGCTCAGCTGAACAATGGGCATTCTTTCTCCTGGAGTGCTCTTTGCCTGAGCACCCTAAGTGCAGGTGCTGAGGAGATGATGGTGTTTTCTTTTTTCCCCTCCATCTGCAGGGAGTAGAAATTCTCCACTAAAAAAAATGAATGTCCTACCTGCTTTTTGAAAATTGCTGTTAATGTCTTGATGGTGTGTTCTCCTGGGACCTGTACCACTGAGCTAAACCCCTTCACCTTTGGTTTACCACATGCTAAATAACAAACTGACCCTGCTGGTCTGCAAGAGTGAACTGGAAATTCAAGATGAACAAAAATCTGCCTCTTTTTTTTGGCCTTTGAAACAGGCAGATGGGATCATTTAACATATCACTTCCTAAAGCTTATTTTGACTGAAATCTGATGTCAAGTAGCATCCTAGGCAAATATTTCAGACTAAAGTACCATATTGCTGACTTAAAACTCTCTTGCTGTTGGTTTAAACTAACTGGGGTTATAAACTCCCTTATATTGGCAAATTCTGTTAGCAGCACACTAATTGTTTGTACCTAGTAGTTTAAGGCAGTTGTGTTTTCTGCTCTTAGTTAATGGAAAGCATGTTTGGACATCTTCCCCTTAGCTCCCTGACTAAACTGCCTGGATTTGGAATTCCATCTGGCTGCACTGAGGAAAATCTTCCCTCTATTTCCCACCCAGATCTCTTCTTGGTACATAAAGGAGCTGCTGAAAAGGTTAACTGGTTTTTTGAAGAGAACAAATCGTTCTGCTTTTAGGATTGGCAGTGCAATGGTCTTTCCTGGCTACCTGCTG
>NW_008631731.1:7566-12022 GCF_000691845.1 Merops nubicus
TGCTTCTAAAATGCTGCAAGTTGTTTGAAGCACATTTGGCTCATAAATACCCACAGATTGTAGCCCAGGAGAGACCTGTGAGTCAGGGGGTAGGAAAGGGTCAAGTATAGATGTTGTAGAAACCCCAATCCTTCAAGTAACAGAATAAACTGATGTTTCATTTGACTCTGCCAAAACTCTTCCCTAAATTACTGCTCCTCAACCCATCCTCTTTTTAAAGACAGGTTTATGCAATTCACTCAATGAAAGGAAAATTAAGAGAAAGCAGTAATGGGTGGATAGCTAAACAATTCCTACTTTAAAAAGGGGGAAAAAAAGCAAATCCCCAGTACCAGGGGAAGATTTGAATGCTGACTGATTCCACTGATGCTCTTGAAGCTGAGCAGCTGACAGGAGAATCAGTCTGAGGTGATTTAATCCAGCCACTCCTGCAATCTCTCTTACAGAAAAAAAACCCATTGAAAGCTTCACAGCCCACCCAGAGGAGCAGGGTCTTGGCTCCTAAGGGCTCAGGCTGATCTCCCTCTGCTTCATGTAATGACAAATCTTCCTTGTTCTCTGCAGCAGAATAAGGAGGGAAAGCTGCTGCTGCTGCTGCTGCTTCAGAGCAATCTAGTGGGTCTTGCACTGTCCTTTTTTTCAGGCAGTTCTGGAGGAGGCTTCAGCCCTTGTCTTCAGCTGGTGAAGTGTCCAGGCACAAAGTTCTCACACCTCCTTAGCTTCAGAAAGCAAATACCTGCTCCTGGTTTTTGCAGCTTTGATACAAAGGTCTTTTAAGCAGCAGTGCTGTCCCTGGGAGGGAGCTTGACCTTGCTTACAACCAGAACAGTTTGGGTCATCCTTGCACTAGTACTTCGGCTCTTTGTGTGAGTTTGCAAACATCTGGGGGGCCAAGGGAGTTCTGCTTTCCTTCAGGAACCTGCAGAAGAGCCCAAATTCCCCCTCCATCACCACCTTCTCACTCATGGGGGTTAAGAATTGAAATCTCTGCAACTCTTCCTGCCGAGGGCCCGGGAGGTGCAGCTTCTCCTGGCCAGGTGAGCCCCAGCAGGTGCTGTTGTGGTGATGGAGTGGCACCAGAGAGACCTTCTGCCCCATCTCAGGGGTCTCCTGACTGGCCAAACAAGTGGAGCAGGCTGCTGCCAACTGAAATATCAGTGAAAAAAGGAACAAGCAGGTGTCCAGGCACTGAGCCCTGAGGTCACTCCCTTTGTCAGGTCAATTCTCTGTCCCCTGTGGTCACCCAGGAGAATATGGTGATGCTTCAGATATTGCATCTCACTCACTCTGCCTGTTCTGCTCCTCTTGTAAGAAGCTGCATGGTGTAAAATGAGCTCTTACAAAACACTTTTTGACTGCAGGAGTGTTCCTAGAAAACTTTTCTCTTTGCTAATGGTGCTGCCCTTTTCTGCTCCTGTTTGCCTTGCTGATTATTTGGCCTTAGGAGGATAGTTCCTTTATTTTCAGCAGCTGATGGCTTTCCATTCTAGAGGAGAGGGATTTGTTCTTTCCATCCCTGAATAATTTAGATACTCTTGATTGCTTAAAAATACTATTTTTCAGAGTAACTAGGTACTTGTGTTAAACTGCAAATGACTGCTCCTCTGTATTTCCACCTGCAAATTGCAAAAACCCTACTGAATTTTACTGCTCCAGAGCTTTAGAGACTCCAATTTAGTTTTCATTTAATCAATTTATTCTGTGGAGGAAAATTTGGATCAAATCTGGCAGTGCTTTAAACAGGCGTGCTTCAGAAAGGGAACAACATCTGAGCCTGGTTCTGAATGTGCTGTGCCAGTGTTAAAAAACCCAAACCCAACCCAACCCAAGCCAATTATGACTTCTCTTCATTGTGAAATGGGCAGAATCATTGTGTATAAAGAGACTTGGTTTGATTTTAAAAGGTTTTGTCATCTTCAGCTGTAGGCTGCTATGGTTGCTTCCCAGGAAATGTCAGGTCATTTGAAAACCAAACATTTTCTGGCTGGCCTCTGTTAGAGAAAACATTTAGCCTGAAAACTTGAATGATGATGATGACCTGAGTCAACAGGATGCTCTCAACTGAGGCAAATCCTGGTTTCTTTGGAGCATGGCCATGTGAGGTGGGACCCAGGGGGACCTTCCAGGCTCTGCTCCCACCCGTGCACACGTAGGGCAGGAGTGTGTCAAGAGGTAAAGCCAAGTGGCCTTCTCATTGCTCCCTAGCTGGTGGCTTGGCCTAACATCACCCTGGCTTGCCAGCTCTTTTTGGACTCTTTGGAGCCTGCTGCATCTGCAGAGGGGTTCTGATGCCAGGACCTTCTGATCCCAGGGCCTGCTCTGTGCCTGGACTCCATCCCAGGCTCTGGAGGTGTGTGGATGCTCCTCTCTGCTCCAGCTCCAGCTCTTCCTGCTGCTGCTCAGCAAGTGAAGGCATTCTCAGCATTCCTTCCAGTCTGCCTGGTAGCTCCACAACATCTCATTACACTTCTCCACAACAACTAGCCAGCAAATTAACATTATAATGGATCCTCAGGTTTTGTAATTACTCAGAAATGTCACTGAGCTGGAGCAGAGCTGGGCTCTGCCTGGCAGCAGCCTTCCCTCCCAGGGCCTTCTGCCTTTGGAGGCTTCCTGCAGGTGAAAAGTCTCTTGTCCTGACCCCTTATTGTCCTCAGCAGCACCTTCCTCCTCTGCTGGCCTGGGTTGTTCTGGTCATCACTTGGGATGCCTGAGTGCCCTGCAGTTGAGGACCAAGCTCTCAAGGGGAGCTGAATGTTGCTGAATTTCTTTGCAGAGCAGAAGTTGCCATTTCTAAACAGCTTCTCTGCCATCTCTAAACACTGGCAGCTGCTGCTTTCCTTTGTCCTGGCCCTATTTGGACTTGTTTGTTTATTTTTATTTATTTTCCCTTTGTTTTGTTTTGTTTTGGTGGTTTTGTTGTTGTTGTTGTCATTTCTTCAGGCTAAATACCTGCTGAGGTTGCTGGATGAGTTGGGGCTGCTCCTTGGCAGGGCAGGTTCACAGGAGGGGGGCAGCAGGAACCCTTCCACACTGTGGAATCTCTCAAATTCTCCCCCAGCTTACCCTTAGCATCCTCCCTGCTGCCTTTCTCCTCTGCTTTCTGACTTGTCCTGGCAAAATCGGGGCTGTATGATCCCAGGAGAGCTGCCAGCTCTGAGGGGACCCCTCTGACCCTTCGAGGGCTGGATGCAGGGGGAGCAGTGGGGACGTTCCCATCCATTCACTCCAGGCACTAAACCTGGACTGAGATTTCAGGCTCCCTGCATAGGCAACACAGAGAATTTACCCCCCGAGCTTGGCTCAGAGCAGCTGCATCTCCTGGTGTCCAAAAATTAACACATTTAGCCCCTAATGAGGGCACTGAGGGGGGCTCCTGCTGAGTGCTGGCAATCCTGTGAATCCCATAGCTCCTGCATCCAGAGCATCCTGGAGCTGAAGTGGGTCTATCCAACCCTTACACAGCTTGAACTCTGTCTCCAGCTTGGTTGAACCCTCTGCTAGGAATTGAGGTTGGTGCCTTTTTGTGGAGAGGGGAGAAGGAATGAAATAATAGTTAATACTTAATGCATATGCGCAGCAATGCTGCTCAGGTTGCCTAGCAGCCACTTAGACAAGAGAATAAAAAGGGCTGAGGGAAAGTGCTTGGAGCTGGTTTCTTGGTTTGCTGGTGGAATCTGACCCATGGAGTCTGAGGTTTGGGGTTTTTTTTTGGGAGGGGGATGGTGGAATTTACCACTAATGGATATTTTAGCTCTGTCAGATCATCTCCATCCACTCCCCCACCCCCCATCTGGTTTTCCTTTTCAGTTTTTCAAGTGTAACTTGGAAAGCTTTAGCCAAAGGGAGGTGTTAAAAGTTTTGTATGGTTTCTGGAGATGGAATGGGCAAGAAAATCTCTCAAAGAGACTTTTTCCTTCTACGTGGGACTGTATCTCTGGCAGGCTGGAGCTCGTTAGCATTTCACCATCTCTTCAGTACACTGTGTGGACTGGAAATAGCTCCTGCAGTCACACTCAACACTTCCAGCTCTTGCAAGATGTGGATGTACGTTTGATTTTCTGGAAAGCAAAAGTAGAAAGAGACTTTGGAAAAAAAAAAAAACACCACAACAAACTGGGGAGGGGAGAGGGGGGAGGTTGAGCTGCTATCTGCTTGTAAATAAACCCAAAGTATAAGGTTGGATTAAAACTGGGAGATAAAAATAAGGAAGGCTGACTGTTTAAATAGTGACTTTCTGAAATTGGGTTCTTCTTTTTACTTTATCAGGAGAAGTTAGAAGGCTGGCAACTCTTTTTCTTGTCAGGCACAGCTCTGTGGGAGTAACAGGACTCCAGCAACTGAAACCCTAAAACCCCCCCACGAGCATCCCTGCTTGAGAGGAGAGGTGTCAGCTCTCAATTTTCCTGTGTTTTCTTCATCCCAGCAGTAACTTTTTAGCATATTAAAGCAGGAA
>NW_008631731.1:12053-14114 GCF_000691845.1 Merops nubicus
CAGGAATGAGGGCATTTAGCAGAAAGGAATGGAATGAGAAGAATCTTGGACTTAATTTGCCCATCTTAATAAGAACAGTGGCTCTTTCAGGGCAGCTAAACTGTTTTACACTCAAACAAACCGGGTTGATAGGTCCTGGGTCAGTGCCAGCAAAGACATTGGATGTCTCTAGTAATTTTGGTGGAAGGACCAAGGAGTGAAGGAGTCTAGATGGCAAATTCTGGCTTGCTCTGCAGGCTGGCACTGGGCTGAGAGCAGAGCTACCAAGAGGTTGGTCCCATTCATCTGTGCTTCTTCTGCTGTCCTGGCAGAGGTGTTCCTCTTAGCCAGATTTATCTCTTAAAGTCCTTTTTTTTAGCCAAATGTTGCAATGTTAAAGCATCTTTTAACCATATTTCACCCAGACTTGGAGACTTCCAGGCTTAACTCCACCACAAGGCAATAGGTGGGATGGGCAGAGGTGCTGTTAGGTGAAGGAGCTTGTTTTGGGTTGACTTTTTTTGTGTAATGAGTGCACATGCTACAGAATCACCTCAAAGAGCTGCAAATGGGCCATGATTTATCTCTTCCATGAGGAGATTTTCCAAGTTATGACATTTCTTAACTTTTAGCTGTCATTTTTGAGTTGCCAAGCTGTGCCACACTCTGGCTGTCTTGCTCTCTGTTGAAGGCTGCTCTGAACATCACAAGAAGAAGATCAGCTGCCTCCTTCAGAATGATCCTGAGCCTACTGCTCTCATGCAAGAGGCATGTGAGTCTGAGAAGGAGATAAATGCAGCCAAATGCTACAAGGCCAAGGAGGAGTTTTGGGGACTAGGGTCAGCAATAGTTTGGAAAAAAAAAATAGAAGTCCTTAAACAAAGAACAGAATTTTTCAAAGATCTGATTTTAGAAGTTTCCAGGACTATCACAGAATGGAATCATAGAGTGGTTTGGGTTGGAATGGACTTGAAAGATGATTTTGTTCCAACCCCCCTGCCATGGGCAGGGACATTTTCACTAGATCAGGTTGCTCAAAGCCTTGTCCCACCTGGCCTATGACTTTGTATTTTTTACCCATGATTTTTGCCTTCTGTGATGCCTTCCTGCAGTTCTGCTGCAGTGCCCTGGAGAGAAGCCCCAGAGAAATCCTGAAGGCAGCACTAAAAGCACCCCAGGCTTGAAAATCAGCAGCTTCAGGGGTCAGCTTCAGTGTTAACCCACGGGCAGGTGAACTGGTGTGATGTCAGTGCCTGAGCTTAGATTTAAAAGTCAGAGGGACAAATTCTGCCCAAATTCTGCCCCTATTGAATCTGTGACAGCAGCAAGTGGGGTTAATGGTGATTAGCAAGCACAGCAGAACTTTTATGGGTTTGATCCTACCACAGCACCCAGGACAATGACCTGTTCCCACCAGCCCAACAAAAGCCTCTCCCTGCTCTTTATTTCCACAGAGAGCAAACCTCTCCCTTAAAATCCTCCCAGTGTTTGTAAATCTTTGCTTATGATCAGTTGCCTCAGGTCTTAATGTAAAAAAAAAATGCAAGGCAGAGAATTTAAATTAGTTTCCCATATCCATGGAACTAGAAGGAAACATCTTTCTGGAGGGTTTCTCCTCTCCATCAGATCAGAGGACACTCAAAACCAACACCCACCCTCTCCCCAAAGTTTATTTCCCAGCAAATACCTTTCCCTGGATTCATACATACCCCCAAGCAAAGCAAACGAAAGGGATCTAAATTCTGCAGGAAAACTTCTGAAAATCTACAAATAAGTGGGAAAAAAAAAGAAAAGAGGAGTTGAATGAGGAGTGGGGGCAGTGATGGGACATGGGGCTCTGCACAATGCTCCTTCCTGCTGCCTCCAAAAGAGGTTAACTCCTTAATAATAACTAAAAAAACCAAACAAACCCCCCCAAACAATCAGAAAATATCAGTTCCTTCCCTGGGCCTCTGCTTTGAAGAACACCGTTAATCCTTTTATTCTAAAACAACAATTCAAAACAAAAAAAAAAAAGGCGAAAACAAAACCAAAACAAACCCCCCAAACCCCGCGGCTTTCCCTCCCTCCCCCTCCTCCCTC
>NW_008631732.1:0-7109 GCF_000691845.1 Merops nubicus
TGGAGACTCCACAACCTCTCTGGGCAAGCTGGTTGAATGTGCAATCACGCTGACAATAAAAACTTTTTTTTTTTTAATATGTTGCTGCACAGTCTGGTGGCATCTTTTCACAGATCCTTTACCTAGTGACACAGATTCTCAAGCATGGCACATCTCCTGCAGGCTAAAAGACCACCTTTTGCTGCCCCCTCCCCAGCCAGAGGCCTCAGGCACTCCCTGCAGCCTGAGACCTGCAAAGCTGTGTCCTCCTTTGGAAGCTCCAGCTGGAAGTTGTCCTAGAATAAAATAAGTGGTAACAGAAAATGGAACAGGTACTCTGAACCAATCTAATTTGTGAAAACATTTATTCTAGAAAAAGAATGTGGAGGTTTTTTCTCCCCATTTGATTTCACGCTTTACCAATTTGTGAAGACAATATAGTGTGGCTATTATGTCTCTCACTTGAGCACTGACTTTCCAAAGCTAGCACAGTTGCTAAAGTGCTGCTACCTTGTCTCTAGTAAAGTTAACATCAGGTGAACTACTTCAGGGAGTAGAAAGGACAGGAGATTTGTGAGTATAATATAGTCAAAGCCAACATGGTTGGTTAAACAGATGCCTTAGGTGCACTGGAGGGAACAAGAAAAAAAGAATAAGATGAAAAAAATCCAACAATCAGGATTAGCAAGAAATGTTTTCACTCTGGATATATAAACCAAGGAATTTTTAACATTTTTGACTAAGAGAACATTATCGACTCTCAGAGAGTGTAGTGACCACCGCTATAGCTACTATCAGCATTGATTAGTAACAGAGCAATGACGATATCAGTGATGCACGGTTTGCATGGTTATGGCATCACATAGAGATTACATCCCAGACTGTGGAAGCAAATGTTAAACAGCTAAAATATCATCTAGGAGTGCTTTCTGTATCACAAGGCAAGCTTCTTTGTGTATTTTTGTTTTTACTGTTCCTTTAGGGGTTTATAGAATGTATCAAAGTCTTCTGTTAAAGTATGTTTGAGATTTTTTACCTCTTCCAAACATTATTGTTGATGAATGCTGTTAAAATAAAAGGCTTATTTAAAAAAAAAAAAAAATCCTTTCTTCCCCTCTGCATGTAGTCAGTCACCATTTTGAAAGAGGATGTATTGAGGCTATAAATAACATGAAAAAAGAGCATGCAATCAGCAGAACCAGTGGAACACACTTTACCTCAGGCTCCATCATTGCTGGGCTTCTGCCCGACTGTGGCTCCTGGCTGCTGATGGACTCTTGTAACCTCTGCATTTTTTTCTCTGCAAATTCTACATTGCTTTTTAGTTGTAGAAGATGCTTTTCCAGCTTTTTTAAGTTGTTGCAGCAGTAAAACTCTGGGAAAGAAACAGTACAACAGTGTTGTGGTTGTTCTCCTCTGTCTTCTAACAGGTCTGTAGAGTAGAACTAGCCAGGATGGCCACTTCTAGGATCCACCTAGTTCAGTGTCTGTCTGTGTTTGAGGCCAGAAGAGGAAGGTTAGGGGATACAGGTTTTCTGAGCCTGAGGTCCTAGACTTGGCTTACAGGTTTTCTGAGCCTGAGGTCCTAGACTTGGCTTACAGGTTTTCTGAGCCTGAGGTCCTAGACTTGGCTTACAGGTTTTCTGAGCCTGAGGTCCTAGACTTGGCTTACAGGTTTTCTGAGCCTGAGGTCCTAGACTTGGCTTACAGGTTTTCTGAGCCTGAGGTCCTAGACTTGGCTTACAGGTTTTCTGAGCCTGAGGTCCTAGACTTGGCTTACAGGTTTTCTGAGCCTGAGGTCCTAGACTTGGCTTACAGGTTTTCTGAGCCTGAGGTCCTAGACTTGGCTTACAGGTTTTCTGAGCCTGAGGTCCTAGACTTGGCTTACAGGTTTTCTGAGCCTGAGGTCCTAGACTTGGCTTACAGGTTTTCTGAGCCTGAGGTCCTAGACTTGGCTTACAGGTTTTCTGAGCCTGAGGTCCTAGACTTGGCTTACAGGTTTTCTGAGCCTGAGGTCCTAGACTTGGCTTACAGGTTTTCTGAGCCTGAGGTCCTAGACTTGGCTTACAGGTTTTCTGAGCCTGAGGTCCTAGACTTGGCTTACAGGTTTTCTGAGCCTGAGGTCCTAGACTTGGCTTACAGGTTTTCTGAGCCTGAGGTCCTAGACTTGGCTTACAGGTTTTCTGAGCCTGAGGTCCTAGACTTGGCTTTCATGCACAGCAGCCCTTCCACTCATGTCTAATCATTTTGAATGGTGTGCTCTGTAATGCCTGCAACCTTTTCTCAACAAGCTCTATTTTATCTTCAGTACTGAGGTACATTTTTCCATTTTGGGTCCCACAACTTTGCTGGAAAATGAACGCTGTGGGGTAATTCTAAGTCATCTGGGGAAAAAAAAAAAAGTATGTTGTTTTGGTAATTTAAAAATTTTTCTCTACAGCTCACTGTGGTTCTTTGTCATTATTGGATTATGGAAACTAACACATAATAATTTCTTACCTACTTTCTTTGTACTATCACAGTTTTACAAACCTTTATCATATTCTCCTTCAACCATCTGATTTTTCAAGCTGAAGAGTTTTAGCCTATTTAAACTCTTCATAGAGAAGTTGTTCCATATTTCTGCTCATCCTAGTCGTCCTGCTTTGTATCATTGCTCTATCCTTTTAGAGATGGCAAGACCAGAAGTACATAATATTAAAGATTTGTGGAGGCACAATGGACTTGTATTCAGCAGAATGCTGTCTTTGGTTTTGCATTCTATCCCTTCCATAGTGCTTCTTAACATCTTATTTCCCTTCTTAACAGCAACTGGAATTCCTACTTATTTACAATAAGTAAATTCCCTTATTTTACTATGGAAATAAGCAATTCTGTATTTTTTTCCCCCCTAATAACTGATTGAGAGACTATTCTTGTAAATTATTTGCTTTTGTCTCTCTTTGAAAGTATTTACAGGAATTTTGCCAATGCTTGTCTAGGCAATTCTCAGACCCAGGAACCTGATGACTGTTGGGTAACATCTGAAGTTTAGTTGTGGATGTGGAGTCATGCTTGCACTGTCACGCAAACTTTCCTGAAAGTATGCTGAAGGCATTTAGAAAGCAAATCAGTTGAAGCAGGCTGCAAGTTAATTCACCCTCTCAACAGCAGAGGTAAAGATTAGTAAAGAGTGGTTATAGAATCATAGAATCCTTTAGGTTGGAAGAGACCTTTAAGATCATCAAGTCCAGCCATTGAGCCAATAGGGCTCTAAAGTCCTCTGCTAAAACAGATCAGAATCTGTCAGGGTTGGAAGGGACTACAAGGATCACCCAGTTCCAACCCCTCTGCCATGAGCAGGGACACCTCCCACTAGATCAGGCTGCCCAGAGCCTCATCCAGCCTGGCCTTAAAAATTGTCTTTAAAAATTCTTAAAAATTATCTGTTATCTTTAAAGGTGTTGGACAGCAAGACTGTCCTTGCTAATCTGGGTAGAAGAACATGAGCATGCTGGAGGAAAAGCCCCAGCAGTGGAAGTGGTGTGACTTAATATCCAGGATTTTATGGATCACCAGCAGGACTCAAAACTCAGTGTGATCATATGTACAGATATCATTGTTAGCAGTTAAAATAATTAGCATTTACTGGTGGGTTTTTTGGTATTAGGAAGGAATTATTAAGAAAAAAAAAAATTGTCCCTTCAGTAATCTGTCAATTGTTACTTTGTCTCTCCTTCTCAAGAATTCTATAAAGAAAATTCTAACAAATAATTGGAACAAATATCATAGATTCTTTTCTCTTCTCTGTTCCAATGTAGGCATTCACTATTTTTTAGAATTATGATTGTTAGAAATTAAGATCTACAGAAAATTAAGTCATTGAGTCTGTAAATCTTAGTCAAGGCATTTTAATCCACTTCTTCATTTTATTCATCTGTTAAAGAAAGGCAATATTTACTTACATAACTTAGGAGTACCACGAGTGATAATTAATGCTTATAAGCAGTAGTATGATTAAGATGAAGAGCTGTGCACTTCCACAGGATTATTAATTTTATTATCATCATTATTACTGTGCAGAGATATTGTAAATTACTAAAAGATAGCCAATTACCACGGATTTTCTTGAGATTACTTTGTAAGGTATATGTGTCACATTGCAGAAAACTCATAATGAAGTTGTAAAAGTAAGATGAGATCATATGCCTTAAAATGGCAGTCTGTCCTGCAAGCAAAAATGTAAAAATAATTAATAAATGCTGATTAACACAAAAATGTACTAATCTGTCATTTCACTTGTAGCTACAGTGACTCATTTACCGCTTGCTGAAAATTCCCCATCTCTATCTCAATGATTTTCAAGTCATATGCCAGAAATTTCTGTAATTTCAGGAAAAATGTTACAGCCAATTATTATAAGTAACTGGACTTCTACAGTTTCATGAAGGCCTACTTGTCAGCTCAGCTGCTGGATCCCATCTTTTGGGAGCTCCCAGCACTGAGGGCGCGAGCACCGGTCAGCGCCTGAGGTCCAGCAGGTGATGAGCGTCTTGCTGAGCTGAGGTCACCCTGTGGCTGTGACCGGGCATTGTACGCCGGGGTGCGACCGGCGGCGGCACGGCCGCACCAAGAGATGGCTGGTCCTGACGCTTCCAGCTCCGGGCCCTTGTCCTCCATTTAGGCCACCTCCCGCAGTGAAGTCGGTCTGCCTGCTGACCGGGCCCTAAACTACGCTGTGACATGGATCAGATTAAAAACGGCATTAACGCTATCGCTTTGGAAAAGTCCGTCTGGCTTTTTTTTTTCAAATGGTTCGTTTATAAAGCTGTTTTAGAATATGGCTGCAGTTCAAGACTGTCCCCATGAAGACTTAAAATAGCTTTGTTAATATCCACTTTAAATGGTTATTTGGATTAATATACTTGAGTTTCCCATGAACACAAGCCAAATTATACTGTGAGGAAAATTAATTTATTTCCACTGGCAGTATGGAATAATTTCTTATGCATAATTTCTGCCTCTTGCTTGACTGGCTTTCTAGATATTCCAATTTAGGTTCTTGATGAGTTGAGAATAAAAGATTTCCCAATTCTAAACTGAGAGATTAATTACAGAACAAAGATTCTCTATGAAGAAAAATGTTATTCCTCGCCCTTTACTAATACTGAGAAAGTAATTAGTTAGGAGTTTAATCAAACATTGAGTAGGATTTGTAGGAAAGGTTAAACCACCTCTGCCCTTGCTGACACCTTGCTGCTCTGGGTGCTGGAAAGAGCTTGGGTTTAATTGAAACAACCCAGGAACCTGACAAGACACTCTCCCTGTGACAGCAATCTCTGAAGTATCAGAAAGCATGGTCTAGATGGACATGGCATTTCAGAACAGCTGACAAAATTGTGCTATAAAGCTGCAGGAGTAGCAGTGCCACGCAGGGAGAAATGCTGCTGTGGACTCAGCAAGCTGGTGACTCTCACAAAGTGCTCAGCCAATGCAAAGACTTGATTTTTTTTTTTCAGCTTCATCTGGGATATGCTTTGCTAGATTATGAAGCCAATCCAAACGATGCTGTGGATTTTCAGTGTCAACAGGCTGGAGAAATGGGCTGAGAGGAAGTTCAACAAGAAGTGCCAAGTCCTGCACCTGGGAAAGAACAACCTCATGCACTGGTGGAAAGCAGCTTGGCAGAAAAGATCCCCCAGGTCTTGGTGGATACCAGGTTGAACACAAGCCATCGATGTGCCTTTGCCACAACGAAGATTAATAGTATCCTGGGCTGCATGAGGTAAAGTATTGCCAGCAGCTTAAGGGAGGTGATCCTTCCAGTTTATTTAGTGCTGGTGAAGCCACACATGGAGTAGTGTCCCATTCTGATTTCCTCAGTTCAAGGGAGACATGGACATACTGGAGAGAATCCAGTGAAGATGATGGAAGGGACTGGAGTGTCTCTCTGAAAAGGAAAGGCTGAGAAATCTGGGACTGTTGAGGCTGGAAGAAAAGAAGGCTGAAGGGGATATCATCAATGTATATAAATACCTGACGGGAGAGTGCAGAGAGGAAAGAACCAGGCTCGTCTCAGTGGTGCACGGTGACAGGACTGTGGAGTGTGCAATGGGCACAAACTGAAACGCAAGTTGCTACCTCTGAATGTCAAGAAACACCTTTTCATTGTGAGGGTGACCAAGCACTGGCACACGTTGCCCAGAGATGTTGTGGAATCATAAAATCAGAGTAGCTCAGGTTTGAAGGGACCCATAAGGATCGTCAAGTCCAACTCCCTGCTCCTGCAGGACTACCTAAAACTAAACGATATGACTAAGAGTGTCATTGAACTCTGACAGTGACCACTTCTTTGGGGCATCTGTTTCAGTGATCAACCACCCTCTCAGTGAACTTTTTCCTAATGTCCAGTCTGAACTTTGCCTGACACAGCTTCATTCTATTTCCTCATGTCCTATCACTGGTCACCAGAGAGAGGAGTCTCCATTCTTGAAAATACTTAGAAGGCATCCAGACATGGTCCTGGGCAACCAGATCTAGGTGGCCCTGCTTTAGCAGGGTGGTTGGACAAGATGATCTCTGGGGATGCCTTCCAGCCATGACTGTTCTGTGATTCTGCGACTTATGATGCTGTTGAAAGACGGGCCTACAGGGTCATGTTAAACTCCTCCACAATAGGATTGATATACTTAATACTGTATGGTGGACTTCACTGTATCATGTCTGTTTTGCCCATTTCTGTAGTTTCACTCATCTTTGCTTTTCCTCCAGGGGAGCATCCCATCAAAGCATCCAATCCTTACTGAAACACGTTTCATGGAAGAAGCCATCTTTGCCCAACACCCTGTGAACATCATAGTTGTAGTGAGGCATGACGCTGGCACTCAGCACAGCGGTCGCTGGCACCTGGCGCAACAGTTGTGCCAGACCTGCTGAGAGCCTCTCCACACGGGACCCTCTTGCCGTTCCCTGAAGGAAGAGGCCACCAACTTGGACGCCCTACTGCAGGTGGGGTGAAGTGGACCTTGGTGGCGTTCCGGAGTTCCCAGTTGGCATCCCCTGGTCTCTCAGGTGACCCCACGGGCCCCCCTCGTCCTACTGCCCCGGGGCAGGCAGCACCCGAGGCCACCACCATGGCCTCCAGCAGGGCG
>NW_008631733.1:0-3149 GCF_000691845.1 Merops nubicus
GCTGGGAAGCTGTCTTCTTCCACAGTTTCACAAGCCTTTTTATCCACAAACACAAAACTTCCAGCAACTAATACTGTAGAGAAGGTAGGTGAGGACCAACAAGATTAAATTGTTATAGCTTAGTGCTCACAGAGCAAGGACAAAAGCAAAGCAGGCCACACAGTATTTGTGGTATTTATACCATTGTCATCCCACATAGTCCAACTCTCTACAGGTCAGATCTTTGGGAATACCAATTCCAAAAATCACACGACAAAGTCAAGTCAACGCCCACTTTTCCTGCAGCAGCAAGGAAACCACAAAACCTCCTCTCAGATTCCAAAAATCACACGACAAAGTTGAGTCAACGCCCACTTTTCCTGCAGCATCAAGGAAACCACAAAACCTCCTCTCAGAAAGTCCCACCAAATAACATTTATCTGAGTTATTCATGCATGCACTTGGTTAATTTTGATGTGGTAAATGTTACGCATGCATCTTTCATAAGACATCCTAAGCCATTACAACCAAAAAAATGTTGAAGGGTTAACAAGTGTAGGTCAAACATCTCCACTCTGTTCAACTTCTGCAGACATCAAAGAGTCTTCCCAAAACTGGATGTACTATACATATCTTGCAAAATTAATAAATGAACTCGAGCCATCAATTTTGCAATTTTTGAAGTAGCACAATGCATCTATTTATTAGAAAATGGAACTAAGCCCATGCTCCTGATTAGCCACCCTGCAAATAATGCTTATGCAACCTTTAATAATGATTTCCACTAACAACCAACCAGAGATTTTATAATTTGGAAAATTTCACTTCTAAACTAATTTAAAAGTCCCCAAATATAATGGGATAGATGATTTAAAGTACAGAGGAAACCAGCCTTCTCCAAAATCCATAAGGTATCGATTTTCATAACTAGCCACTCTTAGGTAAGATGCCTGCATTGGTTTTTTCTCATTTTTAAAATTCTTGTAAGTATTCCTCTGTCCCCTTCTCCCTTTCCCCTGGAAAAGGGATTAATTCAATTTTAAGGAAAATATCAAACCAGCAGTTTCAGACTTCAGTCTTCAGTAAATTGTGAACACAAAGGAACTCCAACTGAGCTGCTACAACTACCGAGGAGGGCAAACCACTGACCAATACAAGTAAACCCCCAAAAACAGCAAGTTAAAAAATGAAAAATAAGTACAAAATAAGCCACCTCATTAAGCAAAGAAATTATACCCCTACAAGCTTTCAACAGTCTATGTAAACCCAGTGAAAATAAAGTCATCAGTTCCTGCTAGGCTGTAACAAATACTTGACAGACACACAGCATAGCCCCCAGTTCGTTACCACAGCCAGGTATCATTGGAACAAATGGCCAAAATCTGCCACAGAAGTCAGCAGTGTATATCAAGCCCAAACAACCTGCCATTATTTTAGAAAAGGTGAAAGCAGTACACAACCAGTGATTTTGGGTGATATATAACAAAGAGGTATTTCCTCTGTCAGTAAGGGAAATCCACATGAATTCTCTCTCCTCCCCCTTTTGGTCTTTCTCTCTTCCCCCTCAAGGATTTTTCTTCCCTGCGTGCTAAGAAAAAGCAGAGAGTGGAGGTTATGCATAAATTCATGACAGAAAATACTGTTTTAGAACAAAGCTCCTGTGTGTGGGTGCATGTCTATAAAATAACAGGCTTTGTTACTCTACTAAGTACGTATCCACATCCAGCAATCAAATCAGATCTTAACATTTTATTTTGACAGTTATGTGCAGTTATATTTTCACCAGAGGTTTAACTCACATATTAATACCTGATTTTTAGTGACATCATCAAGGGATGAATCAAAACTGACATTGGAAGGCAGAGCAGCATTAACAGTTGCGGATGAGAATTCTCATCCCTGAAATCTGTAATTTATTTTTAATTACTTTATGAAGTTGTCAGTTGCAGAGGAATAAATCTGCTCCCAATGCGTATTTAGGAACTGTCTCTGTATAATACAAAATTGCTAGAAACTGTCTCTGTATAATACAAAATTGCTCAGCTCTACATACAAAAAATTATGTTTGGTACAGAGCAATACTAGAAACCCTCGATCTGGAGAAAGGCTGCAAATGCTGTCAACATGACACTTCCAGAAGTTAGAGAAAATATCCTTAAGTGAGTAATATCATTAACTGGCTAAAACTGCTGAAGTAAACCACAGAATACAACCATCAACACAAATGTGTTACGAAAGGAACTGCTCCATCCTCTTGTGGAGTCAGAAATGCGACATCTTCTCTAGGATCCTCATGAAATCCAGTCACTAAACTGAAAAGTCCATGGTGCAACACCAACCAAAGTTTGGAAAACACAAACATTATTTATGTATTAAGAGAACACGATGCACGCTTTACTGAGGATTTACACTGTGCAAGAGTTCAGTTTGTGTAGCCCCTACTGCCTGCCTTTCTTACAGATGCATCTCCATGGACACTTTGATATTATATAAACACCTTCGGAGACAAAGATTATTCTGTAACTTTCCAAAATCATCTGCCTTTGAGAAAGTATCACCTAAACAAACACACATTATGCACCTCACAAATGCACCAGATTCTTGGGTTTCTGCTAGATGCCAGCATAAAAGAGTATTTGTGATTTACTTTCAGATATTGAAAAAAGAAGACCAAGGCTGGATAACTGCAACTAGAAAGGATAAACAGGATTAAGTAACAGGTGTCTGACTGCACAGAACCAAAGTCATGCATCAAACAGGGTGCACAGCCTTGCTGGCAAAATGAAAAGAAACATTGTTTCTGCACTTTCCTTTGGAAATGACCACGAAGTGATTTAAAAACGTCTGTGTAAATCACACACACACCGGCAACACAAGCACTCGTATCCCGAGAGACCTTTCAATCTACCTGAAAGAAAACAAACAAACAAATCTTCAAAGGTGAGCCGTCCTTTCTCCAGGGGAAGGGGGAAACAAGAAAAAAAAAAAATAAAAAATAAAAGAAAGAAAAAACACACCAGGAAAGTTGCACTTAACTACACAGAAACATTTGTCACACCGCCCAGCAGTGACAAAATCCGGATACACTCAGAAACTACAGCAAGCCTCGCAGCTGGCAGCGAAGATGGGAAGAATAATTCAGTCACCGGTCGCACACACACACACACACA
>NW_008631734.1:0-11011 GCF_000691845.1 Merops nubicus
AAAAAAATTCTAAATATAGTAAAATTTACCAGATATTTATATTTGGGAAACCAATAACGTCATTTCAGTCTGGTGGCTTCAGTGACAGCAGTGAAGCCCTGATAAAAGCCATAGTGATTATACTTTGAAAAAAGATCCCTTAATGAAGCATATTGATAAATGATGCACTCAAGAAGATACACGGGTATTCTGTTCCAACAGTATGTTTGTAACAAGGGAGAGTCAGTATAATCAGTAATGCATTTGTTGCTCAACTATCAAATAGTCCTCCACACAAATTCCCAAAGGTTTTAGTTAATTGACAACGATGATCAAAAAGCACAAAGTAATATGTACTGTCTCTCAAAAAAAGAGCTTTGTAATGAAGACAGACTTTCATTTACAAAAGACATTTTGGTGTAAGGGGAGGAGGGAGGAATTTACCTAACACTAGCCACTTGCTAAGGTAGCTAATCTTCAGTAGAATTCTTGGAGTACTGAAGTTAGCAGATACTCCCAAACGGCTCTCTTACAGTTAGGTGGATCAGCTGGGGAGCTCAAGTTGGATCAATCTCACTTTAAAGGTAAAAAAAAATGTAATTATATATCAGCCTATATATCTTGGATATCTAAGGACTCAAACACCTATGCTTCATGATTTAGACCCAATCAGGAGCTGAGCCCCATGTGGCCACTCACTCACCCCCCCAACCCCTTCTGTCTCCCACCTTTAAATAGTGGGCATGACATCAACATGGTATTGAATAACCCATTGGCTGGTTTGGTTGCCTATCCTGGCTCTTGCCCACTCCCAGCTCATGGAGAACATTAACTCTATCTCAGCCAAACCCAGGACATACACCTTTATTACTTCTTGGTAGTCAGCTAAAAATGAAAACTGCTGGTGCAGAACATTTCCTGAAAGAATTGACTAACTTACAGAGTGCCTGTAGCGCGTGGACATGACCACCTTTGGGTAGGAGGGCTTACCACAGGAATGGATTCTGTGACAAGGCAGTGCCACGATGGACTCATCACAGGACATAAGTCAGACAGGCTGGTGGTGTCCCTGAGAAAAGATAATTAAGAAAGGGCAAAAATTCTGGACAGAGAGAGGAGGGGAAAAGAGAGTGAGATGACAATGAAAACAGACTAAGAAGTCTAGAGAAGACAACTTCAATGCTCCCTTATCGAATTAACTGTGATCTTAATGTACGTATTTTTATGGGTCACTGTTAACCAAATCACTGAATTAATTCAGATTAATGGTAAATATATATATATATTTTTTTTTTTTTTTGTAAAAACTAGGTTTTGCCAATATGATTTTAGTACTCTGTGATGCTATTAACATGTTTGCTGGCAGTTAAGGGACAGCAAATTATGTCACTGAAACATAAAAGAGTGCTGGAGATGGGAGGAAGAGCAGAAATGTCAGTCAGTTCTCTTGCTGAAAGTGTCTTACAAGACCATGATCTGTAACTTAAGCAGGTGTTTTAGCTTAAATTTGGGAGTGTCTTGATATGCAGCATCACAAACTTAGTATGAGATCCAGTTAGAGTATCTGATCTTTGTGTCTTGACATGCTGGATCAGCTGGATACATTCATGTCTCCTTTCAGACAGCTTTTGATCAAAGACATACAAGGATGAAGCAATGCTTAAAAAAATCAATTTACTCAGTAAATGGTGTTGGGAGAAAAAATATTTAGCTCTAATCTTACAGGCATGATTACACACATGGTCATTCATAAAGCCACTTACACTTAGCAGAAAACAAGATTAGATACATCTTCTACTTGAATTACAGAGTAATTTAACCTTTCCAGTAATATGGAGGTGTCTTCCAAATAGCATCTGATTTATCTGATTTAATTCTATTTTTGAAACTTGTATTTCATCTTTTTTCCCTTTTTTTTCCCCCATACCTTTGTTGTGAAAAAGCACAATTTCCATATGACTTAGTCATGTTTGGGTTTTTTGGGGTTTTTTTTGTTGTTTTTTTTTTTTGGGTGTAGGATTTGTATATAAAATATTTTAAAAATCTATATTACAAGCTTTTTCAGCTTGTTTGGGCAGTTGCACTCTCTCTGCTCCCACCTTCCCTTTTCCTTTTTTCTTTTCCTTTTTCATTTTTTCTTTTTCTTTTCCATTTTTTCCCTTTTTTTTCTTTTTTTTTTTCTTTTCCCTTTTTTCTTTTTCTTTTCCTTTTTCATTCTTTCTTTTTCTTTTCCATTTTTTCCCTTTTTTTTCTTTTTTTTTTTCTTTTCCCTTTTTTCTTTTTCTTTTCCTTTTTCATTCTTTCTTTTTCTTTTCCATTTTTTCCCTTTTTTTTCTTTTTTTTTTTCTTTTCCCTTTTTTCTTTTTCTTTTCCTTTTTCATTTTTTCTTTTTCTTTTCCTTTTTTCTTTTCCTTTTCCTTTTCTTTTTGACATCCTGAATCCAAAATAACATCTTTATGATTTGAGATAAAAATGAGATGAGTAGCACTCATCTGACTGTGGAAGTGAATAGGGAGGAATGTTTGTTTTTTAACTTTTTTGAAAAAAAACCCATAACATTTAATAACGTTTTCAAAGGTGATAGGAGGAATTTTATCTCATTGATGGATTTCTTCTATGAAAGTCCAAACTTCCACTAAAGAAAACCAATTGTATGCTATCACCTGATGGGAATGTCATGAATAAGCCTCTCAGACTCATTCCAAAATACCATTTTGCTCGCTGGAAAACACCACCAAATTATCATTCTGCAAAATAAATTAAAAAAAAAAAAAAAAATCGAGGAAGTGAGATACTTAATTATCTACTTATGTTTATTCTTACTTTTCTGGAGAAAAAAAAAGTTCTAACATTTACTTATGAAAACATTTCCAGTGGAAGCTTCATCAAGTTCAGTATCTTATCAAAAACTTGCAATTAATAGCTGAGAAACTAATTAAAGCCTAAGGGATACAGAAATCACTGTGTATAAATATGTAATTATTAAAAGTGCTTTTAAGGTATCCAAGTAATGCGTCATGTTTCCCTTGTAATTACAAAAGTTCCACAACAGCAACAAGCTAGCTACTACTCCTGTACTGTACATTATATTCTAAGAATATTGATCTCAAATGTCTGTGCTTCCTTCTACTTTTTACAAGAAAAAGCTGGATATTAATCTCATGTTCTACTTCCCTCTGTGTCACTAATTTATAATCCAATACTATGAGAATCATAGACTAAAAAAAAAGAAAAAAATCACCATGATAAAACTTGTAGCTATTTTTTCTGAAAAGAAGGGAACTTTGTTCAACACTGTCTCAAACCTGCCTACCATATGCAAAATACATATTTTATGGTAAACCAGATATAACAAGTGCAAAAAGCTATCTTCCACAATCCAAGATTATTTATTTTTTTGTAACTATTAATTTCAAACTACAGTTTTTCCTTATATTCTTAGGTAATACTGTTCAGAAATATTTGCTAACTCTTTCAAAAATCTGTTCACTTCAGACATGCTTAGTTCACAGTAATTTGCTTTTGATTTTCAGAAGATCTTTAAGCTTAGTAACAGGATCCTTTTCATAATGTATTCAGTTACCACTGACAGAGACAACATTAGCATCTCATTAGAATAAGTTTACAAAATAAAACAATTCAAAAGTTGGCGTAGAGTAGTATAAAGTAATTGTGTAAAAGTTATCAATGACTTTAAAAGGATAATAAGGAAGGAAGGAAGGAAGGAAGGAAGGAAGGAAGGACGGAAGGAAGGTAGGTAGAAAAATCTAGAAGGAAGGAAGGAAGGAAGGAAGGAAGGAAGGAAAGAAGGAAGGGAGGAAGGAAGAAAAATCTGTAGTAGTCAGACACTTAAAGGAGAGTCTAAAAAGAAGACTCTCTCATAAATGGAACATGAAATATAAAGCTATAAGTCTGTACAAAGAAAAATATAATATTTACATCAGCAACTTACTACAGGCATTAAGTATTATTAAAAACTTCTTCCAGCACATCAGAAATATAACTTTTTTCCCAAGAGCTGACAGGGGTGTGTGCTGGGCCAGCCCCTGTGGGGAGCCGGGCCCGCGGGGCCGCTCGCTCACCCCCCACCCCCCGCACGGGAGGGAGAAAAGGGGGAAAAATACAAACCCCCGGGGCGGAGAGAAGGAGAATTTACTGCAACAGCGTGGGGGGAACGGCCCCGGAACCCCTTACAACAGTTCTGCAGCTTTCATACTCAGTGGTTAAAAGGGCCTTTAAGAGTGTTGTGGTTTAGACCAAGATGGGAGCTGAGTGCCACGTGGCCGCTAACTCTCCTGCAGGTCAGCCATAAGTGTCCCCATGATCTTTCTACCAGAAGTTCCAGGTTGGACCATGTTTCCTGGCTGGACAGCTCAACTGGCAGAACCTCTTGTGTTGACTAACAAGGTGGCCTTTGCTAAGTTTGTGTCCCAGTGCTTAAAAGTCCCTCCCCCCACAACTTTCAGCGTAGTTTTCAGCAGTCCATTGTGTCTCTCAGTCTGCCCAGTGGCTGGTGTGGGACAGGGGATGGGACAGACCCACTCCATGCCCTGCTCCCTGGCCCAGGGGTCTATGAGGCTGTCCCAGAAGTGAGTTCCATTGTCTGAAAATGAGGAAGATATGGGGTTTCTATTTTTTTATCCAAAAGATATGGATAACTTCTTAGATGTTTGTGCAAAATATTGTGATAGTTAAGAAACTCCATTCAGAATGAGGAACTTGAGACAAGGCAGATAATCAGAAGTCTACTGTTTTCCACAATCATCTATTTGAAATAAGATAAAAACATGACATTGTTTCCTTCTTGCACTGAAATTATAATCAAAATCTGTTCTGAATTGTCAGATTATTCCCCTAGCAATTCTGTGTTGGGTGCAGAATGATTTCTTCTGATGAACTGATGAGAAGACGATGAAACAGAGTTATTCTTTCAATTCTGCAGCCGCGGTGGTTTCATTTGGTTGATGAATGTAATTCAAGGGCAAGTAAAGGGGCAGAATAAGGATGAGAAATCGCTACTGGATCTGTATAATGGTGAAACTGGCAGTGCTAGCACTCCACATTCAAAAAATTATTGGATGAGTATGTATTTACCTTTTTGCAAATACCTAAGTCTCCTATTTAACATAGTCCTAGCAAAACTAAGACACATGGTGAAGCTTCAAAAAGTAAACAGAATTTGTAAACATGATTATGTAAAAAAAACCCCAGACTTGTGATTCACATGTCCTATTATATTTCACTTTGATTTACAGCTCAATGACAAACAGGAGTGCCTTTTGCAGTGCCAATTAATCTAGATTTAAGAACAGATTTTGGTTCCTAGTCCCAAGACTACTTTAGACTGAACATAAGAGTGTAAAACACTCAAAAGGAAAGTAAGTTTCCTGTTGGCACTAAGAGAGATAGCACATACAGCAGAATTGTTTGTGCCAGTGAAATTGATTTGGCTGCATTCCTTGCTGAAGGCAACCATATCTGCCAGCATATAAAATATCAAGATATAATACATAAAATTAATTGAGAAAAATATCACTCTATAAAAAAGATTCATCTATGAAGCTCAGCATTTAAGCTGGATGATTTGGTTGCAAAGGCATGACTGGTCCCACTACCAACATTTTCATAGCTATATAGAGTGAATAAACGTGAACAAGATGAAAATAGTTTCCTTTTTTTTTTTTCTTGTGCTTTTTTTGACAGCTCAGATTGAAAACATGCTGTGTCTTGTTTGCAGCTGATGTACAGTGGGTGCTGTGTCAAGATGCAGGGCAGCATTTCTCTCTTTGTCGCAATTCGGAACAAACTGTATAAAACAGTGTTAAAGATTGTTCTTTTGGCCTGTTTCATCTGAAATGTTGTAAAAATCCCTGTCTGGAACATCAGCCGTGCAACAGTCTTCACTCTACTTCTCAAACTGTAACACGGGTATGTTGGAGATATTGTTGCCATTGAGTTTATGGGAGTATTTCATTCCTGTTGGGATGCTCAGTGTATTGTACAGAGTTGAGCATCAGACTTCTCATGACTATCATACTCAAATGTGAAGGCTAATACTACTATGACATTCCAAGATTTAAAAACAAGAACAAAACAACAAAAAACCAACAACCACCACCAAAAAAAAAAAAAAGCAAAAACAACCAAACAAAAAACAAACACACAAAAAAGCCAAAAAGAGCATTTCTGACAGAATTAATCTTAAACAAGAAGACACAAAAATTAAAGAAACACATTGATTGGTAAAAATTATTTGATGTTAACCTCTTTCTACCAAAGATATATTAGCATTTGTGTGGGTTGGGTTTTATAGTTATTTAAAATTACATTTTCGTCGTCAATATACTCTGACATTAATGTAACTATATTGACCTGAAGCAATTTTTTTTAACTTTATCTTCAGAACACTGTATGTTTTAAGCTTAAAAACATTAGGATATTTCCCCTTTTGTTAGGAGCAGAATTTAAAATCAAGTCTAAAGTTTAAGTATTGAAACAGGTAAAAATCCTCCTTCAGTCTTGTGTGTTTTACTTGTTGCCATTTTCTTTGACCAAACAAAAGAAGCTCTCTCCAAAATACCAGAAAGAGAAGTCAGACTTTGTAATTTATATTTTAACTCTAGATACCCCAAGTCCATAATCTAGTGAGGTCCAAAACGATTTTCATTACTGTAGCTTAATTCTCACTGTTAGACTGTGACAGAAAAATTAAAATGTAAGGGTGGTGTTAATGTTTTAAAGTTTATGAACAAGGAGCAAGTTTCTTCCAGCAACTAAATATCATGTAATTTTGTAAACCATTTTGCAAATGTTACATGCATACCATATCCTCACAAACAATCCTGGGATAATTTTCAGTGTCTCTCTTTCTGCAAATTTATTTTAAAATTTAAGAGATTACTGTATTGGAAGGAACTTTTATCTAAAACTGCTTCTGCCTCTCCCTAATCACACATTTGTATATCAAAAGAATATAAGTACTTGTTTTCAGTCAGACTCACAATAACTTGGTCTGAGTTGTTTGGGTTTTTTTTTGTTTGGTTGTTTTCTTTTTTTGTTTTGTTTTGGTTTGGTTTGGTTTGTTTTTTTCTGACAGGAATAATTCTGGTGCAAGATCAGTGGGAAAAAATGTCTGTTTGGTTTATTTTTTTTATTTAATTCTGGAAAACAAAACAAAACAAAACAAAACAAAACAAAACAAAACAAAACAAAAAAACAAACAGGTTGGAAGAATGTGAATTGTCCAGTTTACTGTATAAATGTCAGAGTTAATTTTATTTTAAACGTTGTATAATACACACAGAGAACAGCTGTTGAGGTGACACATTGTCTTTAGTATAGTATCCTGCCTTGGCATGTGGCTGCTATCTCTATTCAGGCAGATTTCTAAATATTCGTTCCTGTTAATATCCACTCCCAAAACATCTAAAAATTTTCTCTTTTGAATTCCCATACACATAGCCCAAGGGCACTCCCTTCAGCTCACACTTGAGTATAAATTTTGAAGGAAATTGCATTTTAATGTCACCCGGTATGTACTGTAGAAAAAAAATACAATAAAAATAAAAATGAAAGAGACAAAATAGGGACGAAAACAGCTATTTTATACTCTACCTCGGTTATATAGATTTCTTCCTAAACCAGATTTTAAGGCATCCACTGTCTCTTCATATCTACATTACAGTGGTGTAGTCAGGATTTATGGTATATTGACAGTGAATCTTGGGTTCATGTGAACGTTAAGGAGATATTTACATCCTAACTATGTGTAAATACAGGTAAGTGTTACATGTAAGTATTAATGAGTGACACAGAATCCTATCTTACCATCAGTTTCCCCAGGCTGCAGACCAGTGACTCGTCCCGTGATAAATTTAACTAGAGGGTCTCCTACTTAGTTTTGGTAAATATGTAAATGTATGTGGGTGCTTTCCATCATAGAATCATAGAATCACAATGGTTGGAAATGACCCCTAGGGCAAGTCCAGCCTTCCTCCTAACATTTCCCTAACCACTAGACCATAGCCTCAAGTGCTACATCTACTCGTTTTTTGAACACCTCCAGGGATGATGACTCCACCACCTCCCTGGGCAGCCTGTTCCAATGCATAACCACTCTCTCAGTAAAGGAATTCTTCCTAACATCCAATCAAAACCTTCCCTGGTGCAACTTGAGGCCATTTCCCCTCATCTTATCATCCTTAATTTGAAAGAAGAGACCAACACCAGCCACACTACAACCTCCTTTTAAGTAGTTGTAGAGAGCAGTAATGTCTCCTCTCAGTCTCCTCTAGGCTAAACAATCCCAGTTCCCTCAGCCACTCCTCATCGGGCATGTTTTCCAGCCCTCTCACCAGCCTCGTTGCCCTTCTCTGGACCTGCTCCATCACCTCCATGTCCTTCTTATCCTGTGGTGCCCAAAACTGGGCACAATGCCCAAGGTGGGGTCTCACCAGTGTTGAGTACAGGAACACGATCACCTCCCTGCTCCTGCTGCCCACACTGTTTCTGATCCAGGCCAGGATGCCATTGGCCTTCTTGGCCACCTGGGCACACTGCTGGCTCATGTTCAGTTGGCTGTCCATCAATTCTGCATTTTCTCTCTTCATAAAAAGAGAAATCTAAAAATCATTTGAAATTCTGCTGAGTTTGACACAATGAACTTCACTGAGCCACATGTCTGGGACTATCCATTTATGCAGTACAACCAAGAATAATGATAAAAGTCTTCATTATACAAAGGCCACTCCTTCATGTGTATATTTCAGAAATTTCATTTATTCTTGGAAAGGAAGGAAAAAAAAAAAAAAAACAAAACCAAACAAACAGAAAAAGCCAACAAAACCCTCAAACTAAACCCCTGCAATTCAGGAGTCAACACCTAAAAGGGTTCCTCTGTTACAAATACAGAGAAGAGAAAAACAATAACCAGGGGAACATTTTTATGAAGAAGACATCAGAAACATAGCTTCTTGGAAAAATGAAGGCCAAACATGTTTGTTTATAGATAAATCAGGTGAGTAAACACACAGACAAGATCTAGTTCATTTTGATGACAATTTTTGCACAAGAAAAAGTAGTAGGAACTGCCTACAAGAAAGATTAAGCTGAAAATTTTCAGAAAGCTTCTGAACAGAGCAGAAAGCATCTGCAATGGCTTTCTTGATTGAATGCTCTCCCGATGGAAACTTTGTACAGTATATTATATTACATGCTATTACTTATATATTTTACTAGGAAAAAAAACAAGCACCACAAGAAACAGAGGGGGTGTTATTATTGTTTGCTTTAGTTTTCATGAAGTAGACATCACTGTTTAAGAAAAACAAAATGCAGAAAGACAGAGATTTATTTATTTTCTTTTTAAATTAGAATAGAAAAGGAATATTTATCAGGTTTTTAGATGTGTTTTAGTCTTGGAATGTAGGTAGCTGGGAGTACATACTTTATCCTATTGTTTTAAGGATAGTCTTTATTCTGGATATGCCATTAACAAGCTTCCAACATAAATAATGAGGAATGCATTTAGTATAAAAGAGAATCTGTGGCTTTCATAATCACATAGGACTGTCCACTGAGTAGGAGCTTTAAAGGCATTAGTGGCATCAGTCCTGAAGCTCAAAACAGAATTGTAAGATGAGAAGTCTCCTTAATGTTTTATTTTGTGGCATTTACACTTTCATTAATATATTACTCTTGGAAAAAATTACAGTTAATTTGATCAAAATTAGTTATACCCAAACTTTATAGTTGCAATTTGGAGATTTCTAAGACTGTGTATATACACACACATATATATATATTTGTTATATATAACATTCATTCTTGCTTGATGAGAAAAATAAAAATCATTTTTCTACAATAAGTATCTGCACAATGATATTAAAGGAACATTTAAAAATGCAGACAGCTTCCTTAGAGGAATGGTTTAGATAAGTTTTATGCTATTAATACTAAAAATGTACCATTACTTTTCAACTCTTCCTAACTGATTTGTAGTTTAATAGTTTATATCTTAAATTTCTCAACATTTGAAAGAAACCTGTAAAATTCTTTATTTTCTGTTGTTAGCTATACTCCTGTGGAAAAAGACTGTAGATACTTCTGAATATGAACAATTAAAAAAAAAAAAGTTTGTTGTAATAACCTGATATTATTTCCTCTCCTGTTAGCCATTTGTTTTTGTCTCCAGTTTTTTTTTGTTTGTTTGTTTGTTTGTTTGTTTGTTTTTAATAAATGTTTTATATGAAAATTCTGACTTGTGGAGCTGGAATCAAGGGAGAAGATGAGGCTTGTCAAATATATCATCTCTTTAGAAACTGTATACTGTTAAAATGGCTAAAATGCAAGGTCTAGAACTAAGATGTTTATCAACTGTTCAGTATGTATTTGGCTAATCTTTCATCAGATTTGGTTTTAAGACAGAGTATTTAGTAAAACGGAATAGTAACTCAGCAGAAGCTATTGCAGTATTCCATGACATACCTACATATGTATATATAAAAATAACTTGAATTAAACTGATTGCATCACATGATAGTGGACCAGAATATATCATCAAGAAAGATGAAAGTCTGATTGAGAAACAGTGCTATGGCAGCAATGAATGCATGTCTTCTCATGGTAGTTCTGCAGTTAACTTGATAAATTTTTGGTCATTTTCATTCTGTGGCTAGACTGATATGATTCTACAATCACCAAAAAAGCAGAGAAGATATGTTGCTGTTCTGAACATAAAGGAGTGTTCAAACCTGGACTCAGAGATAAGGGGCTACTCAGACAGATAAGTCTATAAAATAAACAAGGATGTGTTTGCTCAAGCACAAGTCCTTTAAGTGTCTGTACTTCTAATGGCCTATGTAGACCTTTGGGTGGATTTCAGAGTGTCACACTGAAGTGTAGAGGACTGTGGGTGGTGCATAGTTTGAGTTCCTTACAACCAAAACTCACTGCGGTTTAGAAAAGAAAGTGCACTCTCAATTTATTGGTGGGATGATTCTTGAAATCTCATGTCAAAGCATGTATATTAATA
>NW_008631735.1:0-21835 GCF_000691845.1 Merops nubicus
CTCTTTCCTCGTTGCTAGCTAGTGTTTCTTGTGCATTACACCAATGTCTTCTCAAGGTTTCTGGTCACTTCAGATTCATATGGCTTACATTGTCTGCCTTTGAGTCGTGCAATGAGATTCTTGCAGCTTTAGCATGATCCTCCCCTAAAGGCATATGTCTCTTTCCCCTTACATCCTCCTTAAGACTTCTGTCTCTGCAGATCCTTCTGAGGTTTACATGCTGACTTGAACACCTGCCTCCTTCTCCTCCCTCCTGGGAGGCACACACTTGATTGACCCCATGTTCTCTGCAAAGAAGTTTCAGGAAAATGGTTCTAACCAGGGAGCAATTGCTCCTTCATTTTTCTTGAGCCTGGTGCAACCCAAACACAGGCACCCATTAATGCCATTCTGTCTGTTCTGGCAGACACACCAGTGGCATTCACTCCTTCCTTAACCTACAGAGTGTCAGGTAGAGCCTAGTGAAAGGTTATCATAACATTTCAAGATAAAAGCAGTTCTGAAAAACAAACCAGAATACGTATCTGTTCTCCAGGCAAAATTTTAAATATAATCATCATCATCCAAACCTAAAATGTGCCCTTACTTTCAGCAGCAATACGTTGGTTTGGGGCATAAAAAGTTGCCATGGGATCTGATCGAACTCCCATGTAAATCAGTAGGAGTCTTTAAATTCACTTCAGCATAAGTGAAGCCTCAGCACTTGGTTATTTTGTGAACATTGACAATATATGCTATAAAAACACTGCTTTAGTTCTTGATATAAAACCAAGCAATGTCAGTGACAGACTGATTCTGGAACAGAGGCCCTCAGTGCTACTGTCCTGAAAATAATAAGTACAATTCATTGCAAATCTGTTTGTTATTCCTAGTGTAAAAATAGATCAGCCCAGCCAATGGGATTAAGCACTCCATTATTTCTTGGCTGGTTTCTTTATTGTTGTTGTTGTTTTTAAATAGTTTTTCTGTTCTGTTGTTACAGATGAATTCTGGTAAATATTTATTCTCATACTTGCTGTAAACATATTCCTTTCCTGGTGGGGCATCACATAGCTCCAGATGTGCAGAACTGAATCTTTAAAAAAAACAAAGAGGGCCCCAAGTGTAGCCACACAACAGAGAGGGGGCAAAAGGCTTGTTGCATCTTTAAGAAGCTGCTGTGTGTGGATTTGCTGAATGCAGCCGTCTCGGATCTTAGGGATGTTTGACTTGGCCAGAGCTGAAAAGACTCAGGATGAAGAATTATGGACAGGAAAAGGGTAAAATCTTGTCTCTTGAAAAGTCTTAAGTTTGAGTGCATTTCTCAGTACAGCTACTGAAACTGGATTCTCTGGGCTGAAACTGCCACAGTTCATACCCAGGCCTGTCATTGTCCTTAGGAGGGGTAGTTGGAGTGAGCCAGGAGTGTAGTCTGCACAGGGAGCTCTCCCTGTCTCTGATATCAGGACAACCTGCTGAGTTGGGCAGGAGGGACCTTGGGTGCTGGGCAGGAGCTGTGAGCATCCTGGGGCATGAAGAGTAGGGAACTGGCATCACCCCTGGGGTGCTGCTGCCAGCTTTTCCCAGGGAAGCCCTGGCAGGTACAGCCAGTGTGTGCACTCAGGATGTGACTCGCCACCAGATTTGATGCCTCAAAGGGCTTCAGCCTCCCTCCTGCTGTTGGTCTGAGGGCCTGTCTCCTTCCCTGGCCAGGACCATTCCTTACTACAGCTCTGCTCTCCTCACCAATCCCACTTCTGGCACCAGGGTGGGGGGGTCACTTGTCCTGCAGTGCTTGCTGACTGTAAGAATGGCAACCAAAGGAGCAAGAGCTATGTTACCCAAGCAAGTCATCCTGCACAGTATCCAATCCAACATGGCACAGCATGTAAACAAGTGCAGTATCACTGGGGAACCCACAACTTCATTTTCATCAGCTCTCCTGGCTTCTCCTATCTTAATGATGGACCTGGTCTTCCCAAAGGGAAAGGGACCAATGTCCCACCAGAGGAATGTGTGGTGGCTCACATGTACCCAACCTGGAGAAGGTTTGGGCTGAAATTGTGTTTAACTCAGTGAAGAAGATAAATTCTTCCTTTTGCCTTTTTTGTGACAAATGAGTGACACATTGACCTTTTAGGGACAGAACAGACTTTCAGGGACTTTTGTGTGCCTTGAACATATCTATTAGTACAATTTGAGTGGCAGCAGGTCAGGATTAGCATCTGCTTATAGAGGTCAGGCCCAAGAAGTAGCCACCTGCCCCCCTCCACACCTGGCTGAGCAGGACTGGCCTCACTCCACTGGTCTGAACATAGTCTTAATCCCTCATGAATGTCCTCTGCAAAACACAGAGCCCTAAGGAGGCAACCCACAGAGATATGTGAAGAAATGTTTGACCTTGACGTGACTGAGCATATTAATGAAAAGGAAAAAAAACAGAAAACTTCCCTTTTTATTTATTATTACGCATGTCTGCAGAAAACTTATTTTTGACCTAAAAGAGGGAGCAAGGTCAGTGCCTTCTTTCCATGGTGTTTCTCCGTGTTTTCTGGTGCCTTGTAAACCAGCAAAAGCCAGGTGGAGTCACACCCCCTTCTAGGCAAATATGGTACAACTGTTTGTTCTATGAACAAAGTGGCTGCCAGATGACCATCTAAACATACCTAAGTTACTGTTTCCTAGTTCACAAACACACTGAAGCAGGAAACAGATTTCCAGAACATGAAAGCAAAATTTGCTTGCTTATCTCATTGTATTCTAATGTGATTGTAGGTAAACAAAAGACAACTAGGGGCTTTGTTATCTTAATTATTCTGTACAGCCAATATAGAGCAGGATTGTATTGCATGATAAAACGTAACTCTTATTGGCTTGCAAATTATTAACATAATTCCAGAGATTGCACATAATTCAGGAAATATTTTTCCTGTCCTGATTAAGGACAGCTTTGTTCAGACCTATGTTGTATAATGGGATAAGAAGAGATCCACTGATAATATTCACTGATAATATTCAGGTGCTGCCTGTCAGTTCTGCACGTATTTTCTGTGTATCTTAGCTGGGGGTTTTGGAACTAATCTAACTACATAAATAGTTTATTTTATGACGTGCAGCTAAATTAGGGTTCAGTGCAAAGCATGTGGGAGTCCTTCTACGAGTTTGGATTTGTCTGTTGTACTTATTCTTTCTAACTCTTTTTGGAGAAGCTAGCAGTGAAATACTGTGATACTGAATAACTGGGGGCTTGGGGGGAAAACAGTTTGTGCCTTGTTAGGTGAGGCTGTTTAAAGATATTTTGTTTGCAGGTATTGAGAGTTACTGTCTTTCATTTATTAGTTGTGGGTCACTTAGAGCTTAATTTCACCTAAGATGGAGGAAGATGGGTGGAAAGTGGAGAAAAACTGAATAAAGCTGGATGAATATTTGGGTGTTTTTGAATGTGAGAAAATTCAAATTAATCTGAGAAGATCTACAAAGGAAAGACTAAATTCTTCCAGCTCCAATCCTAGAAAAAATTCCCTGTAAATGTACCAAACTAGTCACATGAGACAAATTTTACTTGCAGACTCTTTCCTCAGATGTGTTCCCACCCTTCCGGTATTTTTCTTTTTAAATATTATTTCCACTAAAAAGGAAAGCCACATTTGGCTTTTCTGATTACACATATGTGATGATGTGATGTATTTTGATTTTGTTCTTTCAATATTCATGACAGACAGTCCCACCCTCTAGGCTGTAATTCCCTTTGATTTCAGGTGAGCTTTTTGCCTAATGATCAGGCCCTGGGGTGTTTGGCTCATCTGCTGTAACATAATCAGCTAAGAAGAATTTGAATTGACAAAAAGCAGGAATAGTGGCACAGGCTGCTGGCACAGCAAATACATTTCAGGGTGTATGCATAAGAAAAATGTCTCCTTCAAAAAAACCAAATAGGTAATTGATGTTGTGTGTGCTACTGGATAATCCAGTCACAATAAAAGACTCAAGGAGGGATTCAGACAATGTTGTCAAATGTCAAACCAGTCTGGCAACTCTTTCAAGCTTCTGAGAGAAAGTTGATGAGGGAAAGTAAATTCCCAGCATTCTAAGGGACTGAGTCCTCAGAGAGTTTGTATCCATGCAAGAAGTCCTACAGGTCTAGCACAGAGATTTGAAATCAGCTCCCTGTGCCTGGACATCTGTATCCCAACATCTGCAGCCACCTGAAGGTACTCCAGTGATGTCAGGTAGATGCCACTTGGGCTTAAGGATAGGCCAGTAGTCACAGATAATGCACCACTTATGATACTCAAAGTTGTAGACCAGATGATCCAAAACTGGTTCATGGAACTACATAGAACAACTAGGTGATATTTCCAAGGTCTGATGAAAAAGGCATAACACGGTATGCAAGAATTATGTAAGATGCCACTAACTCATCCAAGTAGCTCAAGTCTCCTGCTTTGAGCAAAGCATCCTCTGACTGAATGTCTAGACTTAACTAGCTTGAACCAGCAAACCTCATCCCAGTACAGACACAACATCTCTGAAGTTTGAACAACGTCTCTCAGCAAAGTCATTTTGGATGGCTTCTAAATTCAAGTCAAAGACTTAGAGGAGAAGTCTTCCCAGGGAACAGCAAGAAGTAATCTTAATGAAGCCAGTAGCATAACATACAGCTTCACTTCTGTTGTAGAAACCTTATACAGCATCAGAGACTGGTTCTTACATTTTTTAATAAAAAGTTTTCTGTGCAAATGCTGGTCAAAAAGCATCCTGTCTCCGAGGCTGTTTCAAGGTGGCTTTTAGCCACCAAAGCTCCTAGTGTTTCTTTAGAGCATTTTCATTTTGTGAGCAGCATAAATGATGTCACTTATTGATTGCCAAACCTATTTCATAATTTCAATAACCTCCAGGGGACTGATTAAATCTGAAATACTTTGGCCTATTTTAAAGGAAGTCTAATCGTGTTTTTAAGTCAGCCTTGGAACACATGATTCTTTATTAACCTAATAAGCCTCCATTATCCCATTCCCAAAGTTCTATTCAAGCCCTGTATTTAGTGTAAAGTACCGTGCACTCGTTAATTAGAGCATATTATCTTGGATGAAAATGCTGAATCTTATTCTGCAGAGTCAGTGCTTGGAGAATTTGTTAATACGCTGCGTGTACCCAGATTGGTTCTTATCTGAGCCTTGGCATGTGTTAGCAGTGCAATTACCTAGTTGCAATTGCTGCCTGCTGCTTGGCAAAGGAGACTGCTGAACAGAGGGTTATTTCACTAAAGATAGAAAGTGACTCATTTTGATTACTCAGTCATGTCCTCTCCTACTTATGCATACACAATGGGAAAGTCTGATGGTACCAGAGAAAAGAGAAGCAGCATGTGTTCAAGTCACTTCTCTTATTCTCCATTTACTTGTAGCAAAACTAAAAAGCCAATAATTATAATATAACAAGAGCAAGTAATAAGACATTTCACCTTTGCACACTTAGAAGGCAAATCTGAATTTAAAGGGAAGTGACAAGTTAAATAGGGCAAGGAGTAAAGGATGTAGATAACTCCATTTCGTTTTTGTTTACCACAGTTTCCAGTTAGCTTGGCTTTCTGGTCCTTGTCTATCTGTTAGTGTCACAAAAAGGAGAAGTGTTTTCGTCCAGAGTATCCTGATTTAAATTAGTGGGCCTATTTACATTAATATAAATTAGTTTTAATATTTTGCATTAAAAGTTCATTTATAAATACAAACTTCCTAATCTAGTCTAGGAAGACTGAATAGACAGTATATGTCAATAACCATTTGTAGAGCCTTCTGCTGACCTGGTAGCCCCAAGCTCATATTTAAGTGAACTAGGCCTATGGAAGTCTACTGAGACCCACAGACTTTCAAAACTATCCCTTAGAGATACATTCCATTATTTTAAAAGATTTTTCATTAAACCAATCACCAACTATGTCCCATTTTCCTAACAAAAAATGTATTATTAAGTTCAAAATTTTGCAGCACTAAAACTATACTCTTTCCTCTACAATTACATGCTCGGATTGATAGTCTGTTCATTAAAACATTGCTATGCATTTTCAATATTGATTAATTTAATAATGCTCCCGTAATCTAATGCAATGTTATTTCAAAAATTGGGACACTATTTCCATTAAATATTTCATTTCATCCTCATGAGGTTTGAATTAATGGTGACATTCAAAATGCATGCATATTTGTGGTTATACTTCTGACAACTTCTGACACATCAACATAGCAGCAACATTTGAAATGAGCATTGAGACAACACGTATCGTGCCCTTCTGTCAAACAACATGCACAGTAAACATTTTAATCTGGAAAACAGAATAATAAATCTCTGTGCCCTTCATGATTTTAAAACAAGAGTCTATTTCAACTCTTGTGGCATCAATTGTAGTACATCAAGTAAAACAATAAGTTTCAGAACCACAGAATATATCCTTCCAATTATTTCCTAGAACTTTCTGAAATGAAACTCTTAAAAACCCACATCAACCCTGAGTTGCCAGGAAAGCCCCCTCAGATAGTGACTACACTACTGATACATGCTTCTTGACCTTTCACCAACACACTGTTGCTGTCCCAAAACCTTCTACAGAAAAGTTCATGCCTCCCACTGCTGAATCTGCTTTCCTCACTGTCTGGGTCCTGACTCCCAGGAAACATCATGGGTCTTTTGTCCCTGCCCCTTGCAAACATATTCTCTCTCTTCACCCACCACCATAAGACCTCCTGCTCTGAAGGGTGTTCAAGATGAGGGATGAGGCCAACTGACAGGATGAGGAACAGCTTCCAAACCTGGGAGCATGAAAGAGGCTGGGAGTGAGGATTGAAGGTTGAAGCCAGCTCCACTAGAAATGCTTAAGGTGACAGTCTGTGGTGATGAGGGCTGAGGGTCCATGCCTGTAACATCTAAGCAGTAGACCTTTCTTAACAGAGTTTACTTTGACCACAGGGTGTTGGAGTGTGCTCACAAAAGCAGTGCAGCCCACAGAGCAAAGGGGACTTTGGCCCCCAGATGGAGGGGCAGTGCTGAGAGACAAGAGGCAGTAATCCTCCTGGCAGCTGAGCTGCCACCACCACAGCACGTGGGCTGAAAAGCTTTGGGCAGAAAGAAGAAATTAAGATACTTTACAGCAAACTAATAATCAGAAAAGCCTGACATCTTCCTATTTCAGTAGCAAATAGTCCTCTTTTAGGCCACAAAAATTGTTGACCAACACATTTTCCACATTGTTCCATTTTTCATTAAACAAAACCTCTGATCAGAAAGTTTCAGTGACACTTTAAAATTACATGGCTTTACATATTATTTTTCGTGCTCTTTCTTTACCTAAAAGCTAGTTCTTAGTGGAAAAATGTAATAAGAACATTAAAACATAATATCGATAAAAAGGATGCATAAAATGTTGCCCAAATGGATACATCTGAACCTTTCAAAATGAAAATAACTTCAGTAATTCTATTTTTTTTTTCCACAAAATGATTTCCCCATTTTTCAGCCATCTCAAATTATAACAATAACTTGCAGGTGTTTCCTGTTAACTTGGTAATAACTGTGCCCTGGGATAATAAAACTCTTGGGTTTGGCCCATTTATCGTATTTAAATTATAACTTAAAGGTGCATCCTGTTTACGAGGTAATAATTATATATGGGACTAAACAAACTCCCCTGGAGCCAGTCCAGTCTATTGTGTTATGTCAACCTAAAGCATGGGCTCAAAGAAACCTTAGATGGATAATGCCATAGGTAGTAAAAGTTGACTCTCCCCTCTTCACAAAAAATGCAAAAAGAAATGGGGAAAAAAAAAAAAAAAAAGTTGATGTTTTGCTTATTTAAGGAATTAACTTTGAAAAAATAAAACGGCTTCTAAAATGAGGGATCAAATGATCTTAGAACTTCATCTGATGGCCAGACAACTCAGTCAAAACAGACCTATCTGGATTCTCTAGGGTGAGCATCAGCAGGAGATGTAAATGTGCAGACCTGCACCCCTAGTTTGTCTTCCATGTCCTCCCAGCAGGCCTCGTGGCCCTCTTTGAAGGTCCCCTGGCTCGGAGGCAGCGATGCAGGAGCCGTGTTTGAACACCACTGAACCCCTCCCATACTCCTCCTTGCCCTGTGTGGTGGCTGGGATTTTAAAATATGCCCCTTTTTGTCAGGGGCGAACACCTACAAAGTTCAAAATAAAGCCCAACCCAACCCTGGGGGAGGAGGGTAGCTATTGAACTTGCAAGTCCTTTGCTGGACAATTGCATTGCCATGAGGTGAGCTTTTTCAGGCTAAGCTCTCCACCTTGCCCCAACCCCTGACACTGATGTGGACCCAAATTTCCATCTCCTTCCCCAGCACCAGCTCCCTTTGGCCAGCGGGTGCTTTCCACCTCAGCTGCTTAACAGCCTGCAGAACCTTGTGCAGTGGGACAACAGTCATTCCTTTGTCGAGGTCAGGACTTAGGGGGCTGGGGAATTTCACTCGTCCTGTGTCCGTAGGAAAGCAACAACTTCAGTGTGAAGCACAGGAAGAGATACTAGCATTCAAAAAAAAACAAAAAACACTAGAAAAATAAACTCTAGAAGCAACCGGTGCATTCACTAGCATTGTAGCTTTGCTTCAGTGTTTCTCTGTTATTTCTTAAGAGCAAAATAAGCCCCAAAGTTTTTTTCTTCTTTTTTTTTTTTTTGCTACATACTGCACAGTATGAGTAATTCAAGAAGAGAATAAAGGCTGGCATTGTATAGCACACTTTCTCATGCGCACAGAAACCTCCTTCCAGCTTACTGAAGGAATCAAAGGGTGGAGGGAGTGTCTCCAGCATTTCATGTAAATGACATCTTTTTTTCTCCAGTTTTAATGCCACCATAAACTCAGTGTGATGAAGCATTGATGAATAACGAGCCCATGACACGTTGGACTTTTAGAACCGCTCGTATATTTGGCATACACCAGGCTCCATTTGTGTCCATTTTTTTTTTTCCCTTACTCAGATACAGATTTGTACACACTTTTTTACCATAACTAAGAAATGCAGTTTTGTTTTCACTCCTCATCATGCAGCTTGCACCAGTTGCCCTCTGTCTGTAGGGTGCTGTGAGGTAGTGAGGCTAGCACTTGCCATCTGAGCAGGCATCGAGGGCTTCCAGAAGTCACTGCCCTGCCAGGCCAGTGGCTGGGCCCCCTCAGCAGGCCACAGTAAGCCATCAGGAGCCACTAGTAGGGCTGGTGAATCACTCTTACCTCACCAAGCACCTACATGCCACCTTCCTTGAAGTAGATTCATGAGAAATCAAGAGACCTTTGTAAAAAAAAATGCTGCTTCTTATTTATCTGCTGACTTGGAGAAAGTTGGGGGCTTGACTTGCATTTCATTGAGAAGAATGCCCTTTTTCAGCATAGCATTGTCCTGGATTTCTGGATGACTGCTGAATCTGACACTTCTGGATTTAAAACTGCCTAGGAAAGAAGCAGTAGATAAGTCATAACTCACCAGGCATGACCAGAGGTCACAGGCTACACTGTCACATGGAAAATGAAAAGCCCTGGTTGTGGATATTCTGTGACAGAAGTGTTTCCATCCACACCTGTCAGTCCTACCACTGCAGCAAAGTCTGTACTTTACAGTGATTTCAGCAGAAAACTTAACAGTGCTAGAGGCATAGTTTGGGCAAGATGGAAAGGAGGAGGCTGGACACAGCAGTTTTCAAGTTTGGCAGAAAAGCCCATCATGCAGCTGAAAGCTGCTATCTTATTCCTCACTGAGAAAGCATCACAGGCATCAAGTTTTCTCTTATGAAAATCATCTGTAGTGTCTAGCCCAGTGTACTTTTTTTTTTTTTAAGTACTCATTTGACTTTATCACTTTGCCTATGTTGAGAAATGGGACAATATTTAAAAAAAAAAAACACTATTTTTTTCCAATAAATGCTTATTAGTTTCTAAAAAAGAAAAAGGGCTTCTTCCTACTCTCCAGAAAGGTCTTTAATGTCTATAATTGAGGCTTTCAATGCAACTTAAGGGAACAAGGCATAGGAAAACTACTTGACTCTTCATTGCTTTAAAAAAAACCACACCAGTTTAATATCAGAGCACTTTTTCCTCATGGTTGGGGAGAATCCTATAATGCTTTCTACAAGCTAAAAGAGGTGGCATCAGATATCCAGGCTGTCAAGAAGGTCGTAAGAAAACCTGGATGTTGCTGACAAAGCATGGGCATTCCCTTCATTTCTGAAGTTATCAGCAACCCACATGTAGGATCACACATCCTGCACACAGCAGTGCTACAGAAACCACACTGATTGAAATTAATTCCTCTGGGAATTCATTTCTTTTGGCAGAAATAATGGTTCCTATAGCTTTGGCAGAAATAACAGTTCCTATCAGTCTTTTCACACCAATAATTTATATTTAAAATTTTATTTAAAGCTGAGGTTGTGTCTGAGGGTAATTATTTGCTTTTAGAAATAGATAAAACTAAAAGCATGCTGATAATCTGCTTCTAATCTTCCTGTACCAGCCTCCTTTGGCCCCATACAAATCTTCTGGTCAATGATAAATTCAGCAGCTCTGTTTTCAGTATTGGCTCCAACTCAGCTGATCTGAATGCTCTTTTTACAACAAAAACAAAAACAATTCCTCCTTTGCAAAATACATGGTCACTATTCACTCCAGGCTTCAACTGGTTAGGCTGAAAAAGGGTTAAATCCCAGTTTTGCACGATCGCATTGAGTGCTCCCATTTTATTTGCCTCCTTGATTTTATGTCAGACACATGCCTGTGCTGAAACTACAATACAGTCAGTGTCTGGATCTCTGACAAAGATTAGGCTTTCATCCCTGTTATTTGTGTTCCTCCTCAGAGTTTTGTAATGATTTTTTAGCAGAGAAAAATAACAGTCGTGGCTTGGGAGGGCTTCAGAATGACCCAGCACGTACCAAGTGCAGCCTTCAGAGGGATATTTTGGGATCCAGGTTCTGGCTGTTGCTCCATGGGGATCTGTGTCTTTTCAGGCAGGTTTCCAGTGACTGGCACAGGAAATATAATAATCTGTAAAAATAATGAGCAAAACTCTACATTCATCCCAGAGACTGTGGCTTGATACTTTCAGGGAATCAGCAGTCAAGTGGAAGAAACGTTCATTTGATCACATCAGCCAGAGCATGTAAGATTTTGGCTCAGCATGGTGACAGGACAGTGACACCGTTCCATGTCACCTGCAAAGCTCTGCTAGAGGAGTTGTCTTTATTCACCACGAGCCTTCAGCTTTGTCTGGATCAGAATCCAGACTAAAGCAGTTACTTCTCCACCTTCTTTTTCTTAAGACCTTTTTTCCAAGGAGCTCCTCCTAGAACTCGTCAAATCTCAGGGAGCATGTAGAGAGATTTGTGTGTCTTCCTGTGCTCCACCTCTGCAGTACTACTTCTAAACAGCTTAAGTAAGAACCTTGAACTGCTTTTACACATGTGACAGGTCAGCACTAGGCACTGAAGTAACAGTTTTTCCATCTCTGAGTATCCTTTTCTTTAGTCTTCAGACATCCTCTGCTAGACATTTACATGCTTTTTTCTTATAAAAGCTGTCAATTAAAAGTTACCATTTGCCAATGGCTACTTTACATTAAACACAGCATCACACACAACCTACTTTTCCTCATATTAGCAGTTTGGCAAGGAAACACATCAGATGGTTGATAAACGATCATTTTATAGGGGTGATAGAAGTGGCCTCAGAACTTACCGTTAGGTCTTTGATTTGCAGTGTAAACTTAAATTTTTTCCCAGAAGATTAAGGAATTCACACACACAGTGAACTTGCTGTTGTCATTTGCATAAAGATTTGAAGATGAATTAGTAACTGTCTGATCCAAAGTCCACTGAAGCCAATAAAGGCTGTAAAGAATCAAAGACAATAAAGATACAAAAGAGTACTGACAGCCAAGATATTATTATCCTTTGTTTTCATAAAACAGTTCAATCAACTCTTTCATTTATGCTCCACAGCATACAAATAAACATACCATGACACATTGTTCTGCCTTTGCAGAAACAGTTTCACAGAATAACATCACATCATCAGTATCAATCAATCCGTTAATTTCAACTGAGTTATGTAAGGAATTAATTTTGTACTCAATGACTGAGTAATCTGAGACTGCAAAACAGAGTGCCCTGTTACTAAATCACAGCTGCAGAGGGAGAGGCTGGATTTATGATGGGCAAAGTAAGAAACAGAAACTTTCAACTGTCCAAAGTGTTATGAATTTACACGGCCTCTGCACAAACCTTAAGGTACTCTGGCAATTCTATATGCAACTCAGCCAAAAGTATCAGCCACCAGCACACAAGAGTAAGTGGTACTTAACCAACAGGAGGTACAGTAGCCCCCCTCCTGCTTCCCCCATGTCTGAGTCCAGTCTTTCTGTCCAGAAATCCTCCTCAGCTGAAAAACAAAAACCAAAACAGTCTGGGCCATTTGTCTGGGATAAGATTGTAAGTCTTACAGCCAAGTCAGAGCTACTGCTACAGCCCATACAGGGACATCTACACCCCAGAGAAGTCTAGCTGTGCCTCTGCAAATCACTGGTGCAGGATATGCACGGGGTAAAGTCACTGCCTGAGTCACGCCTTGCTTACATCTCTCTAGGGAATCACAGTGAGAGATAGGGGAGTCCTGCCCTCAACCCTGTCCAGAATGGCTTGATTTTAGCTCTCCTCCAAAGCCTAACAAAGAGATGGCCTTTGTCTGATGCCCTGGAGGGCAAATGCAAGCTAATAAAAACTTGAGTCCACATAGATAACGTATAATTGGAACTGGTTTTTAGGTAATGGTCTTCTAGGCTATCTCATTATTCTCTTTGAACAGGCTTTGAATTACATTTTTTCAATTTTAGATAAAAGTGAAGCAGTGGTTTTGCAGCACTAGCAAACTAAGTTAGATTGGGTAGTTAGAATTAATGGGTGTTTTGATTTCATTTCTCTTTAACCTTGAAACCAGCAGTCAGGCAGCAAAATCATTTTTTCCCTCCTTATGTCTTCCTTCTCCAGTTGTCTTTCTCCATTTTCCTCCTCAGCCACTTGCTTCTGGTTTGTCCCTGAGTGAGTGTTATACCAGGCTTTGCTCATACTGCATTTCCTTGACTTCTTATCCACAGGTGCTCTTCAGAGCACCAGCCCTCGCATCACAGTATCTGCAGGATTTGAGTGTGAGTATTTGTAATTGGGATGAAGGAAAAATATTTCTGTTGGTGCTGACCCAACCAAACAGTGTTTCTGCTCTACTGTTTTTTGATCGTGTTCTGGATCCATTTTAATGGCCATTAGTGAAGTCTGAATGAATCATAGCAATCTTCATCTACCTGCTGAAGGCAGGAACACTCACTTGCCAACTTGCTTTAGCTCCAATGGCTTATATGAAGTCAAAGCAATCTCTGAGGAGCTCTCACATGTGTTCTCCCTTACCCTCAAGCAGATATTCAATCAGCCATTCCCAACCATGATGGACCCAATGGGATTTGGTCGTCTTGAAATGAACTTAGCTTCATATAAAACTGATGAGTCTGTAAGTCCTTGGTTAACATGGCTGTGCAAGACAGCTGGAGATCATGAACCCTGCCTCACCAAGCAGTTAGAAAACCACTGGCCTAAAACAGCAGGATACCTGAGTTTCCACTGTAGGCTCCACAAATCTTTTTCTGTTGAAGGGGGAGGACCATACATCACAGCTCCACCAGACCTACTCTGCAGGCATGATGCAGGCAACTTAAATGAGCGTGCAGTCTGATGCCAACATCACTGCAAACAAAAGATGGGCAAGGAATGCACAGGTGATATGTGCAACAGTCTGGGTTATACGAGTGTAGAATATAGCCTAGATGTGTCTTTTCACTCATCTATAGCACTGTTCACACACGCTGGTCCTCTCCCTGCTTCAGGCCAAAGAGAACACCCAAATGATAACAGTGGTAGAAGTTGCCACAAGAGAAATGCATGATCCAAATCCTATCCTTTGCCAGGCCCTGCAATCCCACTGCTTCTTTGTGAATCTAATTCATGCCTCAGAAGATGCAGGAGGAATCACAGCTCACCAGGACAACTCATCTCTGGTGTCGGGCAAATTGTCACGTAGGAAAGTCCCTCCTGTGGCCAAACTCAGAGGATTCTGTCAGCCAGCTGCACACCAGTAATAGTCAAAGCCTACCCAAAAAGCTCCTGTGTAGGAAAGGTGAAACCAGCATGGGTTTGTTCTTCTTCCTAGCACCATTTTCCTCCCCCATGTTTAAGATTATTATCTTCCATCACCTAGGGGAGGATTTGGGGCAACAGTCAGTGACCCCTGAAAGGGCTGAAATCTTGGGACTGTTTATCAGATTCCAGCTTGGCTTCCCTTTACTCCTCTCTTTAGTTTCCCTCCCCAATATTTATTTGAAAAAGTTCTTTTGGCAGGGTTTACAATCAACAAAGCCCTACAGACTTGAAGAGAGGGGGAAAAAAAAAATCTCAGGTGCTACTTAAGAAATTCCTCATTTCTAAACCTCAGTGGATTAAAGTTTCTGCCCTAATGATCTGTGTGAGTGCTTTTGTGTAAAACTTTGAATAACTTTATTGATTACATTCTGTATAGTACAAGTCTCTGGACTCTTATTCTTATTTTTCTTTTCTATAAAAGCTTCTATAAAGACATACAGTACCAGAATGGATTAGTGCATTAGCCTTTGCAGAATTACTTGCAATCCAGACAGGATTTGGATGAAGAGAGTCTTACCAGGCAGGATCATGCTTCTCAATGGAAAATATTTCCATGCTGAAAAAAGGGAAAGCAACATTTAGCACAATTTAGCCCATTTGATAGCTTTTTCTGTGCCGAGGCCCAGGGAAGGTTATGGAAACAGCATCACCAGTCAGCACTGAGGTGCTTTGACCGAGCTGTCTCAGAACTAGGATAGTTTTCATAAAGAGCTTTCTCAGAAGAAGAGAAAAGAAAGCACTTTGGTAAAGCTGAATGGGAGACTCCAGCTGGCATAACAGAAGTTACAGGTGAAAAATGAAGTTTATTGGCAGAACGCTTGGCTCTGTCTGAACCAGCAGCACAGTGCCCAGAATTTTCTCTTTCCTCTGACAGTGTCTCCATAACTATTTTCTTCCTGATGTCTCCCAACACAAGGCTCTTTCACATCAGCAAATAAATGAGAATGGGAACATAAATTTCAGGTTTAAAATAACGCACAGGACCTTCACTCTGCTTTTAGAACGGAAATTTCAGGATAGACAGGATTTCTGTCTAAAACCAGACTCTCCACCCTCCCTCTCTACCCTCCCTTGTCACTTCCACCTGTTTAGATGTTTTCACAGTAGGATAACACATTCATTCCCTCCAGACCAGGGCTCAGCTGTTAGGAACGGAAAATAAAACCAAAGTTTGCAGCGTATTTTTAGCCCAGGGAAAAATAAAGTGGTTGCAAATACCATACACCCACCAGCTCCTCTGGCTCGTGGATATCTGTGCCCAGAAAGAAAGGAAACCACGAGACCAGGCTGAACCTATTGATTTGATATCAATGCCAAGTATTCTGGAGTGACTCACCCAACAAATCCCATCCTTCTTTTTCTGTCTGTTTAAAGGTGCCCTCCCCAGAGGTCACATCATCTGGTCTTTCCCATCCTTGTGGCACTGGTGCTTTCACTACCATATATGCACTTAGCTGGCCTCAGCCCATTACCCTCAGCCCTTTGTACAAGATAATCTGTTGATGACTGGCTAATCAGCAGGTTGCAGATGGGTCTCCTGTTTCCTTCTGATCTCACAAACCTCAAGGGACTGGCCTTCTGAGAAGAGACAGTGAGTAAGGGGATACAACACTAAACAGATGACACATATTTTAGATCCACCTAATGGCTGCTCCTGGCTTCCAGACTCCCCAAATGCCATTTGTTTTTAACAAATGGCCACACAAGCTGTGGAGATGATATTTTAAAAATGTCTTTGAAAGGGCTGACTTGCCTCCAATGGCATTTGCAGCATGTGTGCCCCCGACAGTAGTCCTCTGTGTTGTCAAGCTTCTCCCACTGCAGGTAAAAACTAAGTATTCTAAGAAAGAAATTATAAACTGACAACAAAACGGCTTTAGAGAAAGGCTGTCCTGAGTGGGAGAGGTGGTTTAAGAGACAAAAAGAGGAGGATCTAGATCTCACTAGCTTCTGCAGTCAGATCTGAGCATCCTTGGACTGTGAGCTGTAAGCAAAGTTTATGCTTAAGTTGTAGTGAAGCAGTGTTACAACTCCATTCATTGCTGCATTGACTGTGCAGCATCTTGTACACAAGAGCAACACAGGATGAAGTCCTAAAAAACTGCTGAAAGGAAGTAAAAGATTCTGAATATACTTTCTGCAAATTCTTCCTGTTTTCTGTTTCTGTCCCAGGAAAATGTGAAGATTTTGTCTAACTGTCCCTCGTGTGGGGTTGAAAGGGCTACAGACAGGCCCACCGTAGAGCAGCAAAAGGCATCCTGGCTCAGCTTTGCAGCCTACACACAGGGGTGATATATTTGCTATGAAACAAAAAAAGCACAGGGCCTGTTCTCCTGCAATTATGCCAGTGGGCTCAGCACAGTTCCCACCCCTCTTATTTTACCTTCCAACACAGAGAAGTGTTTCCATACCCACATATTGTCTGGAAAGGCAACAATTGGCCCAGACAGAGCCAGCAGCATGGTAGCAGTTTAACAGTACAGATGATCAGGTGCCAGGGCTTAGCCCTGTGTTATGAGTACAGGTGCAGCCACTGAGACTAAGGTGTGATGTTTGTGTTGGACACATGTCAGCACCAAAGCACTGGAGCAGGACATGCCTACTAGGTCTCACAGAGACCATACTTATTATGAAGGCATCACAAAGAGCTCAGACATATACTTCTGTCCAAGAAATCCTGGGAAGAAATATGGCAGCTCCTTTGGGAACCATTGAACTCTCCTCCTCCATCTCCATTTACTTAGTCATCAGCAGCATGCTGTTATGGGTTCACTTAGTTGTAGGAGTATTCCCAACAGACCTCCTTAAAAAGCACTTTCTACTTAAGACTGAAAAGCAGCTGCTGATAATGCTGCCTTAAGCTGGCCATTTTGCTTCTGGCTTCTATAGGCTCCACATTTTTCCTATGCAGCCAGCACAATAAGCACTTTAGCTTCCATGGTCTGGGATTTCCAAAAATGCTCAGCCCTGACCTAACTGATCTCACTGTAACCAACGCTAAGTGTGTTTTGTTTCCCTCCTCTTTTTATTCTTGAAAAGATGGAGCATATACAAATAAAAGATCATCTGCAAAGCTAAGACCAGTTATTCCAGTAGCTGACACACTCTTACATGAATGCTGACTGTTTACAGCAAACATAATCCAAGTTTATCTTCTACAAAATCTTTAGCACGTTATTTCTGGAAGTTCAAGTTATAACTGCTGTGATTTGTGAGTAAGTAATTCAAGGAAACAGTTCTATTAATCTGTCCAGTTTGAAGGGTTGGAGGAAAAATATATTCCTGAAGTTTTCTGTACTTCTGCAGGGAAGTAAGCAACATATGCCTGGAATTATCTGTTAGCAAGTGTTTTAACCCTCTCCACTTCTGGCAATATTGCTGCTAATATATAGCATTAATTCCCTGGCCATTAGGCTTTTTTTCTTTTATAAAATCTTAGACAAGGCACACCCAACAAGCTGACCAGATTTACCCAGCCTGGATCCAGGGAATCAGTAAAGAGCCATCTATACAACTCCTTTTTCAGGACTGCTAGCCTCTCCTCAGAAATTACCAGAGGATAAAAGAAATCACAAGAAAAATTAGAACGTTAATGTCACGAGCTGGACTTTTAAATGGCAGAATCTCTGGCTGTCAAAAGAGTTCTTTTCATTTTAAGCAGTGGCAGTATAAAACACTGGCTTTCAGTCTTTTTCTAATTCCAATTTCCAACGAACCCATAGGGGCAGTAGTCACTGAAGACTGTGCTACATCAAATCCAAGCATACAAACCTAAAACAAAAAGTGTTGGTTTTCTCTTTTTAATCTCCAGGGAGCCCAGTAAGAAATCTGCAGACCTCAGGTGAGTCTACCAACCACAGCAGAAAATAAGTATTGTGAAGTAACCTTAGCAAAAATCTGCCTACAGGTCATGAGAGAGGAAAGCACCAGTTTCTTCAAGAGTCACTTTTTTTCCCAAATGGTCTTTCTGAGCAGACTCACAAAACTTTTGGTACAGTTGCTTGTTATTTGCAGGGTGGAAGTGGAGAAAAAAAAAAAGTGCATTTTAGTCAGGGCACACATAGCCAAAGCACTCTATTCCAAGTCTACTTCCACTGAAATCATTGTTGAGTTCATAGCGACACCGACAGAAACAGCCTTCAGCAGATACCAAGTGCTTCAGAAGAGTCGTCCTCATGCCAGGAAAACTGGAGAAGCAGTAAATGTTGTGACTTCACTGTGGGAGCTGACTGGCACTCAGATGTTAGCATTTTTGTTACACAACACGAGGAGGATGCACTTCCTAGATGAGCATGAATGATCTCCATACCTCTATTCAGCAAGACGTGCTTTTAAGTACTTACTTACAGCTGCTAAAAATCTCATTTTCCAAGAGAAAAAAAAGAAACCTCCTCCAAAGAAGTTTAAGGGCTACTCAGCCGTGACTTGGATGTCAAAAATGGTATTTGGAGGAATCTCAGTTGTTCTCTGATGGAGAACAGATTTTTATTGACTTACCCTAGATAGACAGTTGAATCATTCAACCTAAATTGGATTTTTGCTTTCCTGCAAGCTGGGCATTTGCCTTGGTTTCCAGTAACAGCTTCTGGGTACCTGGTCCCACGTGTAAGCAGGTAAATAATTGACAGATGGTTTTCTTTATGCAGCTAAGTAATAACTTTCAACATGATGTCAGGAGAGATTAGGAAGCAGGGGGGAAATGCATTGAAGAAAGTTTGGGCTTAAACTGCCACGCTGTTGTTCCCCAGCATCCCTGCCACGCCAAGTGCAGCAGGCGGATTCCAGAGGTGCCTAAAATTGCTCGTTATAGAGGGTGTTTACAGGTGAGCCATTATCAACTTCTGATATAAAATACTACGGCGGAAAATCACATTTAATAAGCTCCAGCTGCCTGTTAAATTAAAACAAAATTCCTGCAGCAAATAGTCAATTTGAAAAGCGAGCAGTAGTAGGACGGGAACAAAGGAGCTGAGCATGAAAAGAGCTTTGACTGAATCAAGCTGAAGTTTGGAAAGTATATCAAATGGGTGTTTTCCTACGTTTGCTTTTATGCAGACACTTGCTGCTGCCAGCACAAGTAGCTGCTGAGCCCACAGCCTACCTTCCTTTGCCTTTGTATCCCTAGTGTGCCTCTAGACTTTGTTTCTACGGGCTCATAGGCTGTATGGCAGGGCTGGCTTGGAAAACTCAGGATTTTGCAGAGGTGTGATAATGTGGTTTGTTTCAAAGCTTAAAACAGAAACACAAACAGCAAGGCCTGGCAGCCCCCTTCCCCTCCCACCCCGAAGAGCTGGTTGTCCTGCTTCACCTCCCAATTTTCTGTTGGCTTGGTGCCTCCCCAGCTGGCAAAGACTGGGGGAATTAACCCTTTCTTCCTAAGGCCAAATGGTAAGGAGACCTAGCTGGCCTTCCTCGACCAGACCAAAGAGCATCAACCAGCAGAGCTCCAGGGCTGTCCCTCCGGCAGGCACCCCTGACTTCCTCCTCTGCTTGCACAGCACCTGCCCAGCAGCCCCCTTCAATAAAACAAAAGAGCAAAATAAAAACAGCCTGTGTCACCTGAATGCCTCTTAACTCACACCTAGTGAAAGGGAAATCTGGACTGAGAACCTACAGGCTGATTTTCTCATCCACCTAAGGAAGACCCAAAGGGTCTATCAGTTGCAGAAGGTAGCAGAGAGTGTCACACTGGCTTTAAGTGAATTGGTTGGGGTACCAGAAGCAGCATAGTTCTGCACTGGATAATTCACTATTGTTGTTGCCTGCCTGAAGGAAACAGAACCTGCCTTCTCACTACAAAAAAGACACTGAGATTCTGGAGCGTGTCCAAAGAAGACCAATGAAGCTGGTGAAGGGTCTAAAGAACAAATCCTGCGAGGAGCAGCTGAGGGAACTGGGGTTGTTTAGCCTGGAGGAGACTCGGAGGAGACCTTATCACTCTCCACAATTACCTGAAAGGAGGTTGTAGTGGAGAGGGGGTCAGTCCTCCCAAGGAACAAGTGATAGGACAAGACAAAATGATCTTAAGTTGCACCAGGGAAGGTTTAGGTTGGATATTAAGAAAAACTTCTCTGAAAAGGCTGTTGAGCATTGGAACAGGCTGGCCAGGGAAGTGGTGGAGTCACCATCCCTGGAGGTGTTTAAAAGACATGTAGATGAGGTGCTTAGGGACATAGTATTGTGTTGGGCTGGCAGTGTTAGGTTAATGGTTGCACTCAATGATCTTAAAGGTCTTTTCCAGCTGTAGGGATTCTATGGTTCATCTTCTTTTCAGAAACCTGGCACATCTAGGGCTACGGTAAGCCCAGACTTTATTTTTTTACAACAGGTTTGCAGTAAGTGTGGCCCACAGATAGTGAGCTTTCTCAAAATGCTTTCTAAGGGCAGGAGAGGGATTTTGGCCATGCAAAAAACCATTTATTTTTCCATTGTTTTCCATGGCTGCATAAAAGATTTTAGACTAGAAGTGAGTGTGTTTAGTTTAGGGGGCCAGGCATGTTCAGAAAAGATGCTGGGGACTCTTCCACATCTCAGACAAAGACTTTTTGTTATTCCTACAAAGTCCATCAGAGTAACAGACTTGCATCTTCCACCAAAGCTGACTGATGATGTTTTCTTATTGGCTGTACACCAGCCAATCACAGCAATGACAACTGAATGCAATTTCCATTCTATCATCTACGAACACAGCTTTCTAGTTGTTCATAACTCTCTTGGTCAAATTTCACTGGATCAGAAGTGTCCCTTCTGTTCATTTTCAAGTATAATAACTGGCATAGCTTTCTTGTGCTTCAAAAAGCAAACAATCAAACACCTAATTGTGCCATAGATGCCAACACAAACACTGCATGTTTATTGTAATGTTTGGACATACTGGCCATAGATTTTGAGCATACTAGTGAAATGTGAAAAGCAAATTAAGTATGAAGGAAACTGGTTGAGTAGCTTTGTAGTTGTGACAATAACCAGTTTCATACAGAGTAAAAATTTCCATTATGTTTCTTGGCTTGGTCTAAATTCAGGAGGCTGGATGTTGCACACTTGGTAGAGAGTTTTTTTCTGGTTTATCTGAAGTACTTTTCACTTTAGGGGCAACTGTGAAGCAAAATAGAAACAAAGAGCAGCACATGCTAAAGACGTTTAAGGTAGTCAGGAAGAATGTACTCTTGGAGTCAAGATGATCCTGAGATGTGAGCAGAGCTGCCTTTTTGTTTCCATGTTTGTCTTTTCCAAGGCTCAATAATACTTTTTGAAAGTCTCTTAGGACTTCATAAGCTGGGTAAGTCTCTCACCTCTCAAGGTGACCCTCTCATCATTAAATCCAACCTGATGGGAATTTTAGGTATTCGTTGAGTCTGTGTAATGTGCTCCAGCTAATCATCTTTCAGAAGATTTAACTAAAAATTTCCTGTGCCATTCAGCAGCTTTACATCTTCTCCCTCATTGTTCCTCTGGCATCAGGAACACAGCTGGTAGAGCTGTGGCTTGCCAGCAGTGGTAGGGCTCTGTTGTCAGGGTTGAAAAGACCCTTTACAAACTGCTTAGAGTCAAGGGGGCCACAGACTACATTTTTTTTTGGGGGGGGGGGGGGTTACTCTTTCTCTTT
>NW_008631735.1:21866-57617 GCF_000691845.1 Merops nubicus
TCACTTTCCAGTTTGTAAATCAATAGATCTGAAGGCTTCCAGAAACTTGTCCTAAACTGAGTGCCTCCAAATGATTTCTTAGACTTCAGTCCTGCCCTGTATTTTCTTTAGTAGTTAGGCATTCCCTTCCAATCAAAATAGTAAAAAGATGCAAATCTTGCACATTTCCCTTTCTGGTGATCAGGACAGAAAGAGTGCAACTCCCCAGCAGCAGCAGCAGCAGCACACGACCTCCTAGATTCTCTAGTCCCCATGACAGTACAGCTGATGAGGTTGACAAGGGCAGAAGCCATATCACCCAAACTCAAGGGTCCATGGACCCCCATGCTCCCTTGCTGGGTTTGGTAGCAGAGTGGCTTAAAATCCCCCACATCCCACCTCCCCAAATAGCCTGGCCAAAGGGCAGGTCAGACTGAGCCAGCTCATTCCCTTCTCCTTGATCTTTCCCTTTTCCTTGATCTTCAAGGCTTCACAGGAAGCCTTTGAAGCAGTGCATATAAGGGCAAGAGCTGCTGCCTTAGGTTTAGATCCTCACAAATTACATCCATCTTTTACCCAGCTCAAAATGTTTCTTGAACAATAGATGCAGATACCAAAGACTCATTAAGGGCCTTTTCTCCAAGCACCAAGTTGGAGTATATCCAGGTTTTCAAAGGCTGGACATCATTTAGCCAGTCTGCATCCTCCAGAGCATCTCAGAGGCAGACATTTAGCCTGCTAGCCTTAATATTCCTTGAAAATTTCAGACATGTGGCTCCTGAGCATTTTTCAAATGTGCTTCAGATTCAATCTGCAGGAAAAAAAAATCCAAATTATCCCTTTCTCCAGGAAAATATGTTGCAATACTAGTTACCCTCCCAGGGCCATTTCATATTTCTTTGAACTTTTTTGTTAAAAGTCAGAGAAATAAACTGGAAAGTGACAGGGCCACATTTCATTTCCATTCATCTGAAAGAGTATATTTCAAATGTTACGTAGCATTTTCTAAAATATTTAATAGAACAAATGAATATTTCTTTTTGCATTCATCTCAAGAATTTATTAAATGTGTCAAGTAATCTTTTGAACATGGATGAGGTCATCAGCATCAGAAAAGAAATTCAAAAGTCTAGGTAGGAAATTTTGAATTATAAATTGTGATTTATAGTATGTGATTTATAAATTGTGATTTATAGTCTGAGACTATTCTTTTATCGTGTACCTTGTTTTGCTCTGGTATCTTCATCTTGTTCAGTTTGAATTTAATACATGTCATGAAGCCAGTTGTTTGTTTGCAGAATTTGCTGAAAATATCTACGTTAAGTGGAAACAGCATGATTGTATTTTTGGAGAATTATGACATTAGATCTTCTGACCTCATGTATTAGATGTACTAAATGAACTTAAAAGAGGATATGCAAAGATATTTCACAATTGCTCTTTTTTTTTATAATGAGAGCTGCTTATATTGGGGGTCTCAAAATATTTGTTTTATTATCTCCATTTTTTTGTAACCACTTTCAGCTGGGATTCCATTTGAGACTTTGATCATTCTTGGACCCTGCAGGGCAGAATGAAAAGGAAATATGGCCACTAAGAAAGTAACTCTCCCATGTATGCAATAGTGGCTTCAATACTTTTGAATAGCATCAGTGTGGCTGAAGAGAGTGGTGGCCACCCTCACTTTTGCAGTGGGGGCTGCAGCAGATATGGAACAGTCAACACCAATCTGCACAAAAATGAAATATTTTGTATGTATTGGGGGGAACATTACTCAGAGAACAGCTCCTCAGGTTCAACCAGGATAGGAGGTTACTTAGGGTGCTGTGTCACTGCCTAAGGCAGGACAGCCTCCTGGTTGGTTGCAGTTTTAGACCAGCATAAGCTGACTATATATCCCCATCTTCAGGTCCAGAGGGGTTGCTGAGTCTTTACAAGATGCTTCAGATCCTAGTGCTAGCAATCAGGCAGCTCTCACTGGCCCAAAGTCACTTTCAAATCATATGTTTGGGATCTTCATTAAATATTTGGCTTTCAGTTAGCACTAACATAAGCAGAGCTCTCTCTCTGGGGTTTCAGTTTTGCACTGATTCCCTGTAGCCCTTGAAACTGAATTTGCACCAGCCCACCAGCAATAAGACTGAATTTTATCCTATGCCTGAGCTCCTGACTCATTTTTTGATCAACCAAAAGACTTTCTGGGAATTTGTGGGGGTAGAAGAGACACCTTTAAAAGATTTTATAGCATGTAGAGAGGATCACAGCAGCAGGGCTCACCTGCCCCTTCATCTGACCTGCACTAACTGGGGTGAGGTGGGAGGTGGGTGGCAGATGCTGAGCAACCAATGTGTCCCTGTGCTTGCTCACAAGAGAAGCTCCAGCCTCATCCACCACCTGAAGAGCACAGGTGGGAATCCAGCCCATGCATAGCCATTACACACACTAAACAAAACAGCAACTGGTGACATGAAACTTGTCTCCCTCAATGATTTTGTTTGGATGCATTAACACAGCCCTGGCCAGAGTGCAACCCTGTGCCAAGCCCTCCCCCTCCCCTTCCACCACTCAGCCTCCAACAAAACTGTTGTAAGTAGGATATCTTAATGCAATGCACACATACACAGGATCCCTCTAGATTCTGGTTTATATCTTCAATGAGAACCTTGGCAGCTGTGAAAATATATTTTGGTCTGGTCACTAAGCTGAAGATTTTTTTTTTCCCTCTAATTTCATACACAGTTATTAAAAGAGCCAGGACTTTTGGCAGTGACATTGCACAGTTCTGTCAGCTAATCCCTCCCCCCATACACCAGCTAAAAAATGATTAATTAAAACCCATCCTGGCTTGTATGATTAATATATTTTAAAAATTTGAAAACAGGCATGCTTTTCATTCTTGTCTGCTTTACAATGTGATGCTTCATCAGAATGAAAGCAAGTGGAATGTTAACAGGGCTAGGATGTTAATTGCTTACATCTGAGCACCCCAAGCTCAGTAACTAGCTACAAGCACCAGCATCTGGAAGTGACAGACAGATTTTTACAAGGCATTACATCAAATTTATCCAGTATTAGTGGCTGGATATATCAGCGTGTCTACACCAGCTCTTTAGTTTCTGCTGAACACAGGGCTTTTCATTTACTGCCTTTTACTCCTGGGCAAGAGTTGCTGGGCACTGTTGGACAGCTGGTACCATCTGATCCTGGGGGTGATTTCATCACTAGCTCTGGGAGCCCCATCTCCTGGCTGCCATCTCCCTGGTGAGTACACAAGCCACTTCTTAGAGCTGGGTTAGGGGAGAGTAGCAAACATTTCCAGCTCTGCTGGTTTGCAAGTTTTAAAGGAACACACAAATATAAAATGGTTTTTGGCATCTGGTGTCTGTCTGGTTTGCTGCTGCCAGTGCCAGTGCTGCTCCTTCCAAGGGTGATAGTAGGAACCTTTGTCTGAGAGGCAGGATGGAAGCAGAAGTTTGGTGCCTTAGGTGTGTGAGAACACAGCAGGAGTAAACAATGAGAGGCTTGTGGTTGGAGAGATAAGGATATGCATTTAGACAGTTTATTGGGGGTTGTGCAGAAAGAATGTTACACAGGCAAACTGGAAGCTGGGGTATGGAAAGCAGGAACATGAATGGATGTCCTGGAAATCAAAGGGTGCTGCTGCTGCTATTCCTGGTGGTGATATGGGCATTGTGTTTGACACTCCTGCAATTGTCTAAGAATTCACAGAATCATTTAGGTCAGAAAAGACCTAAAGATTATCAAGTCCAACTATAGACTTAACACTGCCAAGTTCACCACTAAACCATGTCCCTAAGCACTTCATCTAAGTGTCTTTTAAATGCCTCCAGGGATGGTGACTCTGCCACTTCCCTGGGCAGCCTGTTCCAATGCTTAATAACCCTTTCAGTGAAGAAGTTTTTTCCTAATATTCAATCTAAACCTCCCCTGGTGCAACCTGAGACCATTTCCTCTCATCCTATCACTTGCTAATTGGGAAAAGAGACCAACATCCACCTCACCCCAACCTCCTTTCAGGGAGCTGTAGAGAGCAATAAGGTCTCTCCTCCTTTTCTCCAGGCTAAACAACCCCACTTCCCTCAGCTGCTCTTCACAGTCTTGTTCTCCAGGCCCTTCACCAGCTTCACTGGTCTTCTTTGGACACACTCCTGCACCTCAGTGTCTTTCTTGTAGTGAGGTGCCCAAAACTGAACCCAGTATTTAAGGTGTAGACTCATAAGTGCTGAGTGCATGGGGACAATCAAGTCCTTAGTCCTCCTGGCCACACTATTTCTAAAACAAGCCAGGATGCTGTTTGCCTTCTTGGCTACCTGGGCACACTGCTGGCTCATATTCAGCCAACTGTCAACCAACACCCCCAGGTCCTTTTCTGCCTGGCAGCTTTCCAGCCAGTCTTCCTCAAGCCTGTAGTGCTGTCTGGGGTGATCCAAGTGTTGTGATCCAAGTGCAGGATCCAACACTTGATCATGCTGAACCTCATACAACTGGCCTCAGCCCATCGATGCAGCCTGTCCAGATCCCTCTGCAGAGCACTTCTACCATCAAGTAGATCAACACTCCTGCTCAACCTGGTGTCATCTGCAAACTGACTGTGAGTGTACTCAATCCCCTCACGCAGATCATTGATAAAGATATTAAAGAGAACAGGACCCAGTACTGAGCCCTGAGGAACACCTCCAGAAGTGGGTCTGGTCTGCATATTGGGCCTTCTGTTCCCCTCAGCAGAGACTCTCCCATGACAATGATCTGTCTTTTTTTCTTTACAGAAGCAATTTTGACTTTAACTCGGTGACACCTCCAAGCTAGATGAATCATCCATCATTCCCATCATTGTTTTATTCCATTTGCAGAGCCTTGTACCTATTATCAAGGGCTCCTGGGAAGGTGGGGTAGTCACTGAGGAGATGCATCTGCTGCACCAGGCAGGAACTTGTCACCATTCCACCCTATACCTTAAGCCACCACATTTAGCCAAATGGAGAGAGGATAGGGAATCCTCCATATCATGTGTCCTCTATGCTTGGTAGGCCTGTCCTGGGGAAAGCAGGATGCAGTTCCTGTAGTCCAACTCTCTCCCAAACTCCTTCCTTGATCAGAGCACTCTGGTCACACCAGCTCAGGTCACTGTAGCACTAGCAGCCTGACCTTGTCATCAGCAAAGATGTTTCTGTGGATTTAAATGAGCTTTTCGTGGGCCTACCCAGAATTATCAAAGGCTTTTGGCACCCGAAATAAGACTTTAGCAACTTCCAGTCAAAGGTTAGACCCAGCACCCCCAGCTTTGTACACAGAAGTGGACAAATGTACTTACCTCTGTGCTTCTCCATCTTGACAGGCCTGTGCTGCCCAGTGTCTGCCTCAGAGCTGAGCACTATCACCACCAGAGCTGTGGCATGTTTCACACAAACGAGCTGATTCATTCAGCAATCTGAGCGAGCCCATTGAAGGATGCTGTGTATGAAATGCTGTGGGCAGTGTGGCTTTCCTGCAGAGCCCCGAGGGTGACAGCAGTGGCATGACTCCTGCTTTAACAATAACTATGTTCTGGATACAGGGGATCTGCCTCCAGCTCCTGTGGGGTTCAGACTCACATTTCTCCCCTCCAAGTGTCACGCTCGCTGTGCTAACCTGAGAGGGTAAGGTCATTCCTGGGCTTTCTGCTCAGCCTGCTCCACATGACTCTCCAGCAATGAAAGATGCATTTGGCTGGAGTCAAGGAGGGCACAATTTCTTTCCCAGCTGTGAGAGCAGTCACCACTAGAGATACAAGTCAACATCCCTCAGGCAAAGGAGAAAACTGACCCCTCTTCAGTGGGTGCCTTAACCACGGGGTGCTTGCACAGTTAGGAACTCCTGTGCAGACATTTCTGATCAAATAGGAGGCCCTAACGAAGTCCTTCAGAAGAAGAGGAATTTCCAGATGATTTCAGGAGTGTTGTTAAATAAATACAGAGTAAAACAAACAAGTAAACAAAAAAAGACTAATGCTTGACTTTTTAAATCTGGTATCAGAGGTGCAACAGAGCCATGTTAAGCTGCATAACTCAAAGTTTCCCTTTCCTGACTTCTACAAGATAGTAGAGAGATGACTGGGGCTTTAAAGAACTTTTCTTTTATAACTCTATTGTTAAAGAAAGAACATTAATACGTCAATGTAACATTAAGGATATGAACTCTCAAAAGTCATGTGTTATTTCTGTGCAATTAAATCTGCTGTGTCTAGCAGAAACCTTTTCTCCCTCCTGATTGACATTAGATGTTAACTTTAGTGGCACTCTTAAAAAACCTGCAGTACAGACAAGTATGAGAACTTCTGTGTACCAGCAGAAGAAAGTGTATTGCTGAATCAAGGGCTACAAATATTGTCCCATTCACTGGGTATTTCTGAGCAGTCTGAATGACCAGCATTGAAGTGAAGAAGACTGCTGGGCACGCCAGTGGGTGAAGGCATGGGACTGTCGTGATGCTGGCTGCAGAAAGGATGGCTAGTTGGCAGCTTTGGACAGCTAGTCTACTAGACAGCTGGAGGCTGTAGGTCAACATTTAGTTCTGTTTGTTGTTCTTCAGAAAAGACAAATATTGTCTCTTCCACTAGTATTTTCCCCTTTCAATACCCAGACTTTTGGTACCACAGAAAAGAAAGTACTATTCAGAACAGGGTCTTCACGAACAAGGGATAAAACAAATGCCAAACCAAGATGCTTTATTGATGCCGACATCTTGAGATCAGAAAGAGAGCACTAGGCCAGAGGCAAGAAAATCTGTCTCGTCTTTCCACCGCATGACATCCAGAGGAGTAAATTATTCTGGGCATTTTAGTGTCATAAGGTTTTTATGTTTTCAGTGCTTGTTGCAGGATTTACTCTCGGGGAATGAAGAAAACTGAACAGTAACCCCACAAGATGAATCTATGTCTAGACTCACACAAATAAGTGTGCTAGTAAATCAAAACATCCATGTGATTAGAAATGGACTTGTAGGGAACGCAGTAGTCACAGTCATTATTGCAAAAAACATCTAATCATTCAAAAGCAAAAGGTGGGGGGTTTGATTAATTTAATTTGATTTCTGTTGGCTTACCTGAAATCAAACTAATCCCAAATACACTGTCTAAAAGTACAGGCTCTGAAAAATGGTGCCAGATTGCTCATTCTGACAAGGACTTTGGTGCTACAATGAGTTCTTAATATTCAGCATTTAAAGACCCTCTGGGATTTGTAAATGAGTATACGTTGCCCTGCAAAGATTTCAAACCCTTGCTTACCTTGGACTAGATATAAAAATGTTACCTACAGTGTTTCCCACCAGTGTGTATACACACAAGTGCACAAGAAAATCTTCTTATCTTGTAGTTGTAGGGTGAAAGCCGCTTGAACTTTCTTTTATTGGAAAATAAATCTTGAAGTTGTGAATATGGGTGAATTTATTAGTCAGTCCTGTTACAAGTGAAGTCTGAAGGATGCTTGCTTTTCAGTTCCCTGGAGCTGGGTCCAAATCTCTGGTGCTTTTCTGGATATCTTGCCTATGAACCTCCTTCTGTGAGTAACAAAAGGCCCTTGCCACCAGCAGCAGAGAGTTTAATCTTGGTTTTCCAGGTTTAACCTTGCCACTGTGGGATGACACAGTACAAAAAATTAGATCAGTCATATACTAGAACAGATTTGGTGCATTACTTTGTGGGTCTGTCTACAGACACCTACAGACATCACTCATAGTTCCACCTGTCCTGAGAAGTCAGGTAGCTGTGGTAGTGACCTCTTCTGCATGGGCTAGAGGAAAGCAGATCCACTTTGTATGGTTTGAAGCATTGCAGGGGAGGAGGTGGATTATATAGGGGAGTTTTGTAATGAAACCTTGAGACTTCAGATTGGTCTCCACACGGGATTTATTTTTTATAAGTGCCACAAACAATTCCCATCTATCATCACAGAAGATGCTAATGACATCAGAACTGCAGGTTCTGGAGACCTCACCTGGGAATGCTGGACTCCACAGCCAGTTCCCTTGCTCAAAATGGGCCTTGGACTTGCGGTACAAAATGAGAGTGACAGTGGCACTTGGTGGTGGCTTTATCAATAGATGGCTCCATCACCTTAAACTCTTAGGCTGCAGGCAAAGGTAGTGAGGCAGCTCTTTCTAGGTACTTCATCCCAATGAGCAGAAAGCACACTAAGGAAAGCCCAGGAATAAAGAAAAACATCAGCCATATACAACCAACCCGTAGTGGCTGTGGCAGAACTTGCAGTACTTCACATCATTGTACAAAGGATTTTGCAGCAAGAAGAAAGCCACATTTTGTGTTGTAGATCAACATAAACCTGTAACTCTTCCTGCCACCTTTCTGGAGAGGCATAGCCAACTGCTCACACCACTTGCACCCAGCCCAACATGTTATGCCAAATGCCAGTCAATGGTGAAGTCAAGTGAGACTGTTGAAAAACTACAAGGAGCCCATTGTCCCCTTGGCCACTTCCCCTTCAGCAACTGAGCAGGCTCTTCAATGACTAGGAGTCATTAGCAGAGTAAACCCAGGCAGGACAGCTTCACAGCAGGTGGTGCCACTTGTGGTTGCCTAATCCCATCCCAAGCAGCCACCACCCAGTTGTAAAGGCCACCAGGCACTGTGTGCCCATGAGTCAGAGCCATGAAGGAAGCAGACCAGAGCCCTGGCTCAAAGCAGAGAGTTTACACACTGGAGTTGTGCCTCTCTGACAGTTGTATTGATGTCAAACAGATGCAAAGGTCCCATCCTATTCTCTCTTCTCTTCTTGGGAAATACAGTTGAGGTGCTCACTGGTTAGCTAGCACATAGCTGAAGATTGTCTCTATGTGAGACACACAGTTGTACTCACTCCTTGCTGAGTCATCTGCAACAAGGCCTCCATGCTGGCTTCCACCCACAGACAGGGCTTGGAAGGAGTTTTCCTTTGAGAAAGTTCACCCTGCAAACTAATAGTGGTACCAGACACAAGTACCTTCAACAAGAAGCACTTTTTAGCTGCATTATCTCTGTGTGTATCCAGTTGAAACACAACTCTAACAGCTTCCTGCACTGTGATCTGACCACTGGAAATTAGGTAATAGGGGCCAATGGCCAAATGGCTTGGGCAGCACTGCACTCTTTCAGTGAATCATATGATTAGAATCATAGAATCATTTAGGTTGGAAGGGACCTCCAAGATCATCAAGTCCATCCACCGAGCCACCAGGGCTCTAAAGTCCTCTGCTAAAACAGATCAGAATCTGTCAGGGTTGGAAGGGACCACAAGGATCCCCCAGTTCCAACCCCTCTGCCATGAGCAGAGACACCTCCCACTAGATCAGGCGGCCCAGAGCCTCATCCAGTCTGGCCTTAAAGACCCCCAGGGATGGGGCCTCAACCACCTCCCTGGGCAACCCATTCCAGGGTCTCACCACTCTCATGGGGAAGAACTTCTTCCTCACATCCAGCCTGAATCTGCCCACTTCCAGCTTTGCCCCATTCCCTCTAGTTCTTTTGATTAAGAGTCAATGGGATGGGTATAAGAAAGGGTATAGTTTTAAATAACTGGTAATAAATGTATATAAATATATGAAGACCACAGTACAAGAATTCCTCTGAAGGAACTGAACATAAGACTCCTCATCCTGGGTATTAGCCACTGTCCCTCTCATACAACAGTATCCAGCACAGGGCAGTCTGTGCACAACTTCTGAAGGCTCCACAAAAGATAACTGAGAAACAAGCTATTCTCATGAACTTCACTGGGCAGGAGTCTCCACTTCCACTGGGAAAACTTTAGATAAGCTTAAAAACCACTACTCTCACCCAGGAGAAAACAGAAGACTGGATGGGTGAGAAAGAGCTTTTCCATCCTGCCAAGTTTTTTCAAGCTTCCACAAATTTCCCTCAGTTGAAACTGAGACCTTTTGAAATGTTGCATGTCAAAAAAAAAAAGAAAGCCAGACCCAAGAATAATCAACAGGTCTGAAATTAAGGCTGTCAGCTGGGACGTGGGAGGCCCAATTCAGCTCCCCATGTTCCCACCCCACTTGGGAGTCAAGGTTCCCCAGTAGTTCTTGGCTGGCAACCTAGGGGGGAGCTTGGCTTTTCAAAGCAATGAATGCTCCCACAGAGCTGGCCTCTAGGTTCCCAGCTCCCCTGCAAACTGCCAAAAAGCTTGGGGTTTGGGGGCATCTGGCTTTGCCAATGGAGCTGCAAGGAGATGGTAGCCTTTGCACCCAATTGTCTTTCAGAACTGTGGTTATAAATGGCTCAGGCTCTTAGACCTGAATCCATCTCTGATTCCTGGACTAGAAAAGGGCATGCTGTATCAAAAAGAAAAGCCAGCAAAGTGTTTCGATTGCTTGGGAACAATTTCTGTCTTTAAGACATAGCAGATTTGAAAGGATTGGTTATTCAGTGGCTTTATTGCTTGCTTTTCACTTCGTGGTAGAAAAATATTGATGGGGTCCAAGTGAGTACAGGGGAATGAGTCGAGCCTAAGTGTATGTGACAGTGAGAAAAGAAAAGAAAAAAAGGCATCCAGCTCATTTGTTTAATGGGATTTCAGAGGCCAAAATAAACATCCAAATCAGACATGGGCATTTTACTCTGCACGAGGACATGCAGCACCTGCAAGAAGCATTCTCAGGGACACAGATGGGGGTGTGGTACATTGTTTCCCAGTTGTTTGGCACATCTTCACATTCAAGGCCCCTGCCTATGCCTTTTAATTTCACTGTGAAGGAAAGCACATGCATTCACCAGGATCACGTAGGCTCAGAAAGAGGATAGAGGAAATCCTTTGATATTCAAAGTATTCAAGAATAAATAAAATAGATTTTGTTAAATTAACGATGACTTATGAATAGAAATTATAAAAGTTAGCTTCTCTGGAGGCCTGTGGTAGTAGTAAAACTGGTATCACAACGGAATGAAAATTAAAAAAGGGGCAAACTTGCTCCTCCAGGATGTTACAGAGTTGAAAGGGGCCATTAACATGGACTGCAAGCACAGGCCATGCCACTAAGCATTGTCATAATGAAACCAGCAAATGCACTAATCAAAGTGAGTATTTGCTTAACAAATAATCCTCCAAAGTCAGTTGCTTTATTTGGGCTTCTGCTCCTTGCTTATCCTCCCCCCACTGCCTTGCCCACCCTCTGAGCACCACAAGCCAATTCAGGCTGAGCACAAGCAAGGGTGACTCCATTGACTTGGGTAGGTTGTCCTGCCACTAGCCCTCTGCTTGAGCATGAGAAGCCAGGCCAAGCTGCCCATCAGAGTGAGCCATGGTGATGCTGCAGGACAGGAAACCTCTGAACAACTCTGGCATTGCCATTTTCCTCCCTCTCACTTAATGAGGTATCAAAGCTGATGCCCCAGCTACTTCAGAGCCTTGTGATTTTAACATACCAGCTTTTAGATACACAGTTCACCCTTCCCAGGCTGTGACCACCATCCCCTGGCATAGGTGGGATAGTCACCACTCCTTTTCCTCCACCAACCAGAAGTCCTCAGGAGCTAGACACCAATCAGTGAGTTCAAGTGAAGTTCATCCCGTCCAAGTCTTCCCCTCTTCCATATCCTGTCAGTGAGTTCAGGCTTCATTTAGTCCTAATCCATCCCAGCCACACACATGGCCAGGAGGGCTTTTAGATGTCAGTGTCTGGGTTTCAATGTCACCACATGACTTTCCCATTAAGGAGTCGGGGAGAGAGTCCAGCTCATCTGCTGAGGGCCTGGCCCTTTGCTGGCCACTAGTTGGCAGAGAGGGGCAGGCCGTGGCTCGCCTTCCCTGGAAACCCCAGCCATCCTCAGGCACAACAGGGTGAAGTAAGGACACTCTGCTTTATCTTTAAATTTCCTTGTTTTCTTGGGCACCAGCCAGACCCTTTGTTTTTTGAATATAGTTGTTTGTGGTTTAATTTCCTTTGGGTTTATTTTTCTTTTAGTATTATTATACCAGCAAAAACTCAGCTTCTCACTGGGATTGTATAAGAGGAGGGAGAGGATGGAGTGCAAAAGCTCAGTGAAACTAAATGATTTTCCATGGCGTCCTTGCAAGGTTGTGCAGTAGTTCTCAGGCAGTAACTGGGAAATTACTGTGTGCCACCACTACAGGATAACCTGTCCTTTGTGGCACTGGTGGACTAAGTTCTACAAGCAAGAGTCAGAAGAAATGGGTTGCCACAGGGTCTTCATCTCCCATATTGTGCAAGACTCTGTTGAGGGCACAGAACATGACATCATTCTGAGGACTGCCTAAGCTGCAGCCCTCTAACATGTCTAGATGTGCTAATGCTTGCTTCTGATACTCTGTTAAGTCATTGATGGTGAGATCTTTCCTTGGAAAAGACCTTGCAAACAGACCACCAGAAATAAATCATGGGAACTCCAAGAAGCAACTCGGGCTGCGTTTTCCTAGGCAGCAGCAGAGGAAGCCTTGGCCAGCTTCTCCCAGCCTTGCATCATTCTCTGCACTGTGCCAGGACAGCTGTTCACAGGGCTGTGTGATGAACCAGGTCAGGGAACTCATCCTCCTGAAAAATAACCATTTTCTGCTGAATTCTCTTTCATTTGCTTCAGTTTCCCCTGCCAGTTTCCTCTGTAGCTGCCCAGCTATGCAGGCTCACAGTGTGGCAAGCAGAAATAAGTGCCCAGGAGTGCGGGAGTGGGGACAAAGAGCTGCTGAAGTTGGTTTATGAAGTTTGCATGCTTCAGCCTTGGAAAGGATCTGATTTTAAATTGCCCCCAGTGGCACACCTGATTATCGGGCAAGGTTACACAAGGAAATCATCATGAAATAGCTGTTTGTACATAGAAGTATATAAAAAAGCACATCAGTGGCTTAACTGTACAGTGAGTTGAGTCCTGCTGAGCACAGATAGCTTTGAAAAAGATTCAAGTGTGAGATGCAAAAGTCAACTGATTATCTCAAGGGAAACCAAACACGAGGAAAAAGAAAAACTCTGACAAACAAACCTCATCATAGCATCCAGCTCAGTTATTCTTTTAGTGTTTTGCAAACTGGTGGCTCTGCACTGCAGGTCTAGGGAAGGCAAAAACTCCCATGGATCTCAAAGAGAAATGTTATAGAAGTTCAGTTTACAGGAATCGTGCCAGAACAATATGAAAATCACTTTTTTTCCCATTCCACAGCTGAGTTTACTGTGCAAATAAGACATTATTATACAAAGAAGGAACAATATGCCCTCTGCATTGGTGCAGATGTGATATAGAGGGAATGCAAATCCTTCAGCTCTGGGAGTGGAAGCTCCTCCAGTGGCACTGGGTTGCCAACCATCACAATTATATTGCCAACAGACTCAACTGCAAGTCTTGAGGTACTTGGTGGACTGAGGTTAAAACTGGGGTGAGGGCTAGGCCACAAGCTCCTGGAGGGAAACAGTTAGGAAGGAATCTCAGCTTTGTTTCAAAATAAGAAGAACCTTCCTTGTCCATATGATTGCAGAGAAAAGTCTAAATGCTCTATGACCTGAGTGCTCCAAAACCAGGAGGGTTTTTTTTTTGTTACTCTTGAAAAGCAAGCAAAAAAAATAAATAAAACCAAGAACCTTCACTCACAGTTTCAGAGACCTTAATGAAAATCTCTTAACCTTTGGATTGAAAGCTGACGAGCATGGTTTCAGTGACAGTAAACTGTTTATTCACTCCCAATACAGAGTTTCCATTGTCTCCCCTGCAATGGGTGACAGCTGAGCTTGCCCACCATCTTCAGACAATCCCCCTCCTGTACAATGGGAAATGCCCATCACCCTGGCATTTGGGCTTGAAAAGGTTTGCAGGTTTGCTCTCCAAGCTGAACCAAGGTGTTGCCACTCTGCAGCCCCTTTCCCATAGGCTCGCTCCTTCTAGGAAGGAAGCCAAGTTGCATTCAGAGGTGTTAAGATTTGAATCCTGGGGGAAACTTGAGAGCAGAGAAGGGGGCCAGCCTTTGTGAATGGGCAATATCCAGACAAAAAAAAATTGCCAGGTATTGCTGAGAAAGAAAAAGCCTCAGTTTGGCAAGCCTCTCTGTCCTCTGGGTATCTGTGCCTCTTGTTAAATAAATCTGTATTTCTGCACCCAGGGCAGCAAGTTACCTTTGCCTTTGTTTCTGATTCATATCAAACAGTACCTGTGTCAGAAATAAGTCCATATCTCTGAGGTCTGAGGGTCCCATGCTCCTCCAGGAGACTCCATCCACCCACATGTCTACATGTGGTGATGTGCATTTCCAGATAACTGCCTGCAAATAGGCAGATGTCCTTTAGGGCCCTAAACCTCAGTGCCATTATCTTCTCTGGTTAGGACAGAAGCCCAGCGAAGCTGCGTGCTCCTCACAGGCAATGTAAACTGCCTGTGAATCCACGAGATACTGAGAGTGCTTTTTGGTGGAAAAACACGTGCTTTCAAAGTCTCCAGCTCCCAGACACCCAGAAAATCCCCTGGCCAACGGAGCTTGCAGCTATTCAGGTTCTGTTCTGACACCCAAGTGCAAATATAAAGCAGGGGATGGCTCTGGGGCAAAAAGCCCATGGCAGTACAGCACATGTGACTTTTGCAGTGTTGTGAGCACAGCTGAATTCACCTCTACAGTCGATACAGTCTGGCTCACTGATGGGGGAAATAGCTGCAACTGAGTCTCTTCTCCCAATATTTGCTTCCCCACACCTCCCGGCTTGCTTTGTTTTAAACCAAAGGTTCAGATGAGTCAAAGTTAATATTTGCCCAGCACTTCCACTATGTGAAGTGCCCGTATAAAGCACATAAGTATGATAATTAAAAGATGGCATGCTCTTGCCTTGTTTGAACACCATATAAATTCTCACTAGGAAGGTGGAAGAAGAAGAAAGGTGACAGCTGGGGATATTTCTTGATTTCCTAGGGATTTCTCCACATTCCCTGACATTTTTAACCTCCTTTTTCACAAGCTCTATGTCTATTTCATCCCTTCACATTCTATCTCTATTTTTTTTTCTTCTCCACTGACCCTTAAATATACCAGTAAACACTGGATCTATTGCCAGGCTCTTGGGAAAGGTAGAAAACAGATGACTGACTCATAACTCGTCTCCATGGGGTTTGCTGTACCCTGTGGAAAGACATTGCTTCTGCTTAGAAATCTGGCAAGGGGAGTCCACATTTCAGGTTTTCATAGATGTTCAGTTTCCTTGGGGAGAAAATAACCAGCAGGAGACCAGGAGAGCTGAGTCCTTGCTTGAATTTAATTATCGAGGAAACCATATTCCACCACTGGCCTTTGGGAGGCTCTTTGGTTTGTTCTCATCTTCGCAGTACTGCCTAAGCCATGCTTTGTGGGCAGCCTCCCCACATTGGATTTGTTTTCTTTTGGCAGTCCCAATCCTGCTGGCTGACTAGTGAGCCTGGGCCCCTTTATTTGTACTAAAATGGCAGAAGGGGGGAAAGGGAGGGGAGGGAATTTGCATCAATGGTAAATCACGATAAACCCTCCCTGATACTGCTTGCTATTCTTGCCTTATGCACATTGTCCTGCAAAGTCTTATAGGGGGTGGGGGAACGTTGAACCCCAAGAAGCTGCCGGGCTCTAGAAAGACCAGGCTTTGCAAAGCCACCATCCCTGAGCCCTGCCTGCTCCTGCAGCTGACCACTACCAATTTTAGCTGAATCCAGGAGGTGGTTAGTCAGCTTGGAGGAGCTGGCAGAGCTGCAAGCATTAAACATCCCCCCCCTCCATTTTTAGTGCAGGACTCGGTGTTTTCAGTCTTAGCTCTGAACCCATTCACCAGAGCTCAGTGCCCAGCAGAATCAGGCCTATTTTTAAAAAAAAGCAATGTGTTCTGTCAGTGTACACAGAGGAAAAAAGGGAAATCCTGCAGTGGAGTGAAATGCAAAGGAAGGCTATTACCATAACATGTAGTAACGGGTTTTGGGGGGTTTTGATTTTTGTTTTGAACGTTAAAGAAATAGACTGAGCAAGCTGTTTACCACATGAAACAAAGCCCGACTGGGATATTTTCAGGCCACTAAACTTGGATTTCAGACAGCCAACTTGGATTGACATACTGGATGAGCTACAGCCGATTGGCATGGAGAAGTGAGCAAAATATGCATCTGTCCTGGTGCCAACTTAGCCTAGGCTGCCGTTTTGTTTGGTGTCTAGAGAGCTGGTTTTCGTAATTAAACCAGCCTTCAAACCCTTTTTAAATAAAGCTGAAGAAAAGAGGAACTGAAAGGGATTCCTCTCGAGCGTATGCACACTGCTCTAGCAACTCTTGCGCTGTTTTCTGTGCAGTCCCTGAAAATGTTTCCTTTTTTTTTCTCTTTTTTTTTCCTAATACTTCCCTAGTAATACACAGACACACACCCTCCAGCATGCCCCGGCGTGCAATACCACGGCGGGTCAGGGGCAGAAAGGAGCCGTCCCTCCAGGCTGAGCCTGGGAGACTGTCCACTCTTCCTTGGGGGGGTTTGATCCCCAAAATCACGGGGTCTCCCCTGAATTGTTTACTAGCAGCAGCAGGTCACTGTACCTGCACACAAAACCACTGCCAGCACTGCAGCCAAAACAGATGAATGGAGTACGAAACGCTCTGTTCTGTCCCAGGAAAAGGCAAGGGGGGCAGGGAAGGGAAAGTGTCTTGGTTTGGGTTTTTTCCCTTTGTTTTGTTTTTTTTTTTCCCCCCTTCTATCAGAGGCTGCCGTGACTTTGATTATATTATTTGCCTGGGCAGGGTATGAATTAAATCCTAAATATTATTCCTGCTACAGAGAGCACAGGTCTAGGGTGGGAAAGGATTAAGCTGCATTCAAAATTTTGTGAGGCAAAGAAAAAAATGTCTTCTTTTAAATCACGAATGAAGGTGTCAAAACTGTAGCTGGTTGCACTGTTAAACCAGGCAAATGAGAAAACGATGTGTGTGTATATATATATATATATATGTGCAACAAGTGTTAAAAGCAGGAGCAGAAAGGTAGGGCAAGTAACTTGAGGCTGTGCCCATCGAGGTGGGTGGGAGGTTGGGCAGTACCCCCAGAAGTCATCCCAAGGTGTCCCCAGACCCCTCTCCTACCTTGTAAGATGTGGCAAATGGCCAAGAGTTTTTAACCTCTTTAAAAAGAGTGCAAATCTAGTGTAATTGCACACTTTGTCATGCCATCTCATTGGTTTAAGTCACAGATGCTGGGGATTCAGGCTTTTATTTGCCATTGTTCCTAAGCTGATTTTTTTTAAAAATGGCAGTTATGAATAGGACGGTGGAGTGGAGAGACATCTTTTATTCTTATTTATTTTCTATTTATTCCTTTTTTATAAAAACTTGAAACTAACTTTAATTCCTTGGAGAAGTGTTTGGTTAAAGACACTTTCCATGAAGGCTTGAATACAATCAAAGGCTGCAAATTTGCAGTGTTAGCTGCATTTTCATTTCAAAAGGAAAGCAGAAAAATCTGAATACCTTGAACATCACTAAAAACAAGTCAGTGAGCAGTATAAGTGAGTCAAAACCATTTTACGGAAAAACATTTCAGCCCTCCTATTATTTCAGTATTGCATATCCAGAGTTGGGTAATTTACCATTTCAGCAGACTAGCATCCATGAAAAAAAAAAATTGTGCAACAAAACAAAACCTCATCAAGCCCTTTGCAAAGACATTATTTGCATAGGAGACAGTTTGGTGCAAATCAGTGGTTGAGTTGCTCAGTGGCGTTGATGTCCCAGGAATCTGGTCACAAGGAATGCAGGTTTATTCACCGAGGATGAAATACAGTTAAAATCAGGTTTGAGGGTCAGCGTTTACAGCACTCTGCACAACTCTGAGCAATCTGCAAGACTCCGAGCAAGCTGCAAGACTCTGAGCAAGCTGCAAGGCTACAGGCTCTGCTCTGGAAGCTGGAATTTGCTTCACACCTTTTACAAAACTCCCTGCCCTGCCTATCAGCCCTGATGACTGTGAGCTGGCTTTCACACCAGGCAAGCTGACTGCCCAGTAAATCACCCACCTTTACCTTAATCTCACCAGGGCAGACATTTGGAAAGGGTTTGGCCCCTTGCTTCCATAAATTTTGCACCGCTGCTTTCTCAGTACAGTGTAATTTTCCTGCTGGCGTGTTTCCACCTTGGGATTTTTTTTCACTCCCTACTCACACAGATCTCCTGCCAAAGTCCAGCTCCTATCTCAGCAGCCTGGGCTTCCTACCGCTGCAGCAAAATGGCAGCACTCTTTGTGACAGATGACAGAAACATTTGCATTTAAGAGGACAGTGACGGAGCAGCTATGGTGGAGGAGCTTGGCAAAAATAATAACTCAACAAATTTTTGGCAACATTTCAAGCGAGCATTGCCTACTGTCAGAGCTGAGCTTTTCTGAAACCTCCTCTCCTCCAAAGTGAGACAGCCTGCAGCATCGCCAGGCACATCATTTCTATAGCAGCAGGACTGTTAAGTGACAGGTTTTGAATGTCAGGACCACTAGTATTTTGTCTGGGAGGTATTTAGGGCAGGTTGTGGTGGGTTATGGCTTCAAAGTCCAGAGTGCACAAAGCAGCTGTGGGGATGAATCCTTCTTGGTGGCTGGGGACAGCCTTGCTGCAGGCTTGCCCTATGCCCCTGTACGGGGGCTTAACCATGTCCAAAAAGCCATCTAGCATCAGCACTTCCAGCTCAGGAGAGGCAAGGAGCAGGAACAGGGTCTGCAGGACACCAAGGTGCTTGCTGCAGAGTTAGCCCAGGTGTGCTGGTTACTGCAGCAGCTCTAGAGAGCCCTGTGCCAGCATCACCCTGCGTGTGGTGCTTCGCTAACGGCCGCGTGTTGCCACTCCAGCCCTTGTTCTGTGCTGCTGGGAGCTGAGGTGCTCCCCTGTCACTTGTTGGGGGGTCAGAGGGAAGCTGGGGAGAAGAGGGAGAGGTAGTCAGAAGGACCTGCAGCCTTTCTGGCTGGGGGATTACCAGCATTCAAGCGACCACTTTGGCCAACTCAGAGTAGCAGACACTGTTAGCCTGTTTGAGAGCCAATACAGACCATAAATCTCCTCAGTTTGCATGGCAAGGCTGTGCATAAAGGAGGAAATGGCCTTACATCATTATCTCAGTTAAAGCCTAAGCTGACATCAAGGAAGGTTCACCAAAATACCTGTGCTTGTCCTCCTAGAGACACTGTTTCTCACAGGCAGACAGACTCTTTAGGAGAGAGCCTTCCTGAGCCCTCCTGGCTTTCCTCGTCACTGCTTGACCTCATGACTGTTTAGGAGATCTGAAGCATTTGCAGCTGACCTTCCAAGTGAAGGTTTAATTTGGAGCCAGAAGACTTCTTCCTGCCTTTGGCTCCTTTTCTTTGACTCTGGACTCGGTTTGAAGCCCCAGCTCCCAGCCCAGCGCGCACGGTGGCAGTTGGCACTTGTCCCTCGCTGCCGGGTGACCCAGCGTGGGGAGCAGAGCAGAGCTGCTCCCCTGCAGCTGTCCCTTGGCCACTGCTGCTCAATCAGCCCTTTGTCACTGGCCTGGGGACAGCAGAGTGAGCAGGGCAGGAGGTGGGAACAGAGAGAAGAAAGGGAAGAGAGAGAGAACACACATAGCCAGCCATCACTGCCACAGGGGGCTGGCTTCCTTAGGTTCACACTTCCCAGAGCCACTTCTGCCCTAAACTCTAGTTAGCTCCACTGATAAGAGCATAAACATGGTTTCACTCTATTTTCCTCATCAGCTTGGCAGAAGCTCTATCAGTGAGCACACTGCATTTTTGGTAAATAGTATTTGTACTCAAAGTGCTCAGTAGGATAGCTAGAATTTTCAATTTATCCAGTGACACAGGCATTGTTGTGGAGGCTTCAGTCATATAGTGTGGGGCTTTTTTTTCCTGCATTTGTATATGGCACAAGAATACCACATCCCATGGCTCGAGCTCCTCTGCTTCATGGCACTACAAATCAGAGATTATGATGCTAGCTCCTAGACCCCTTCCCAGCTAAGCCACAAATTCTCTCTGTCACTGAATCTCTCTCATTGCTTCAGATGAATGTATTTCCCTACCTAAAAAAGTGTGAAAATAAACCCTTCTGATGTGTTCATGGTGAGCACAGTAGAAATGAATGGACTCATGTACTTTTAAGATTTAGGCATTGGGTTTTTTTTTTCCAAAGGAAATATATTTCTGCTCACTTTTTATGTGCATGGTGGGATGTGCAAACAGAAGCTTCTGTGTGCATAATAGCTGCCTGCTTTGTGCCTGCCACTAAGCATTTTGCTCACAGAAAGACCAGTTTATGAATAAAATAGCCCAGAGATAACACATTTCACATAGTAAGGACCATTTATGTTCCCTCAGCAGTCCTTTGGCTGGCATACTTGAAAATACCAGGCAACTCGGAATCAATAACACCTCTTGGCACTAAAAAGTCCCAAACCCAACCAAAACTCTTTTCTTTGATGATCAGTTGGACAACTATAAACTTGTGGGAAATGTTTTGATGTCTTTCCAGGATCAGATAGTTTTTCTTTACTGCCTGATCTCTTTGATATTGTATTGGGATCTCAAGAACTTTTTTCTTTGGAGGGATTTGAGAAAAATAGGTCTCGTTCTTGGACTCTCAAAATATGTCCTGCAGGGATTAAAATAAAACTTGTTTATAATCTATTGCTTCCTGCATTGAAGGGGCTTGCAGAGTCTGCCAGAAAACACTGTACTTTGTTGCTATTGCCACTGTGCTACTTTTCCACACAGTAATTTCACCTAAGGCCAGGCAGCAGAATCAATAACCATGGTTAACAGCAAATTATTGAAGGAGTTATCTCAGGATTAACTTATTCCTGCATATAGGACTAGTTCTCATTAGCAAAATTTAAGACATGCTGGTTGTTGACCAAAAGAGTATTTTGCTGCTCTGATTTTCAAGAAGTTTTTGAGAAGTTTGCACTTTTCCTATACGCACAAACCCCAAAACCTAGAACTACTCAGTTTTGGAAATCTGGAGTAAATCAGCTGATAGCAGCAGACAGCAAACTTGTTTGCAGGCTCAATGGTCCATTATCTGAAGGGATAATAAGGGTAGTCCAAACTCATTAGATGAATCAGCAGTATGAAATCAACTTTGCTCCAACCAGCAACAAAGAAGCAATTCACAACAGATCAGCGTGGATGTGCCCAGAGGCTTTGAACTTAAATAAATAATAGCAGCTGTAATTTTTTTTATTATTATTTTATTAAAAATCTCCCATTTTTCCCAACACACCAGCATGTCCACCTTCGTTTTTCCCTTTTCTGCAAATGAGTAGTCCTGGAATTAATTTTGGATGAATGTGACCCATAATCCATCACATCTGTATGACTTCACTTGAAAGGGTTAGAAATGCAAATGAATTAATTTACAGGATGAGCTTGATGCAGAAAAATGTTGTTTACTTCATTATGTTTTCAACAGTCCCTGGTCCCCCCCTGCTTTGAAAAAAAAAAAAAAGGCAAAAGCCATATGCAACCAGAAAAAATTTCAAGACCTTTTAGCAACTACTGAAATTAACCCGATGAACCCAACTCTTGCCACAGGCAAGGTAAACAAATGGACCCTATGACTTGGCCATAGCTTTGCTTTGCCTGGAAGTGGAGGATGGCTGGCGTCAGGAGTTTTGACAAGAAAACCAAAGCTCTGTTTGCCCACACAACAGTTCTCTTCAAAAGTGAAGGACAAAATCAAACGGCAGAAGGAATCAGTACAGCGAGGAGGACATTTCCATTTTAACCTACAAATCTGCCTAAGTCACTTTGTCTTCACAGCAGAATTTGTCTGGGCATGGCATTCTTGAGTTTAAGCCTCCAAAGACTTAAGTGGTGCTTAAGTTTAATTGCAGAGCTGTGCCAAGAACAGGGCTGCAGTAGATGATCAGCTTTTCTGTGAGGGCACATCCCACAGCCTTGAGCATTGTACTAAGGTATTTTCCAAGTTATTGTGGGATACTTGCCTTTTTCCCTTGATCTGTCTGCAAAAGAGTAATAAAACAGGAAGCTCTGGTTTGATGTGTCCTTCCTTCCAGCAAGTACCCAGTTGTTCAAGCTGTTTCCTTTCATACAGCTCTCTGGACATGAGCATGGGGTATGTGATGGTTTAGCTGGAGGCCACTTCAACCCTACCTTGTAATCTTGAGAAGCAAATGTTGGGCCTTGCCTAGCAGCTCAAGCAAAAACACTTCACATAGGTTTTACCAGCTGTGTTCACCCCAGTTCTGACTCGTTCTGGCCCAGAGCAGCATACACAGAACAGTAGGACTGTATCAACCCACAGCATTGGGTTGATCAGCTGTGGCTTCAGAAGCATGGTAAGCATGCCTTAGCCCTTCAACCCCAAAACACCCCAGAGAGCTAAGATGTCAGTTCAGGAGGGGCTGCCGTTGCCCATGAGAATTTGGCTACCCCAGAGCGTCTGTGGTTGGTGCCTAAGTTGTATTGTATTGGCAAGCTGCCTCCTCTTGTGTAGTCATGATGACCTGTCAGGCAGCTATTGCTATGGTTTATTGGCAGGGCATGGCTCTGAATTAACAGCAGGGATAGAAAGAATGACGTTCCTGAAGTGTACTGGAACAGCTGATGGCACTAGTGTGTCCAACATTTGTCTTCCACCAGCTCACAAAGTATGTGTGAAACAGAAAGGACAATACTGGTTCATTATTTCACGCCCGACCCTATCCCAGTAGAGACCCACAAACATTCATAATGCAATGTTCTCTGGTAAATAGTGGGATTTTAGGGTATTCTGGCATTTATTTACTCAAGCTAGAGGAGATTTGTCTCTCCTCTAAGCTGTAATTGCCTGCATCTGTTACTGGTTTATAATTGCCCTGATTCCTAAGGCCACACCTTGAGCTAGGTTTAACTGCTCCCTGAAGAAAAGTGTGGGTCGTACCCGTATAAATCAATTAATGTAAACCACATCCATTGCAACATGGCTACAGACTATAGATTTAGCCAGCTGAAAGGACCATGTTCCTCCCTACTGGCTCTCCTGGGATCCACCCTGCCCTTTGTGTACAGAGGCTATTGCCATGTGCTCCCAATAGCATCCATGGTGGATGGGGAGGGAGAACGTTCAGCAGCAGTGAGCTGCACACTGTGCTGGTTTGCAGGCCTATTGCAGGCATCCAGCAAGTGCACTTTCTGCAGAAGGGACACAGGAAAGCAAAGGGTGATTTGTTTTTTCCACTGATTTCTTTGTGGAGAAAAACGTGTGCAGCGCAATTCACCCGCAACTGTTGTCATGAGGTTTTGTATAAGGCTTGGGTACAATTTTCCCATCCTCCCAAGCACCCAACCCCTCATTCAGAACCAATACCAATCTATCCAGCCCAGATCCCACCACGTGGAAAAGAAACTGTGTGGAAAGCTCCACAACATTACCCTGGGTGTCAACCGAGCTGGCTGCAACACCAAGAAAGCAAAGGAGGTTGACCTTGTAGAGCTGGTTTTCCACAACCATTCTCATTTTTCTCCTGCCTGTGTTTTTGTTGTGCTCTTTGCGTTGGTTTTCCGTTATTAATGTCTTAGTTACTCTGCTAATAGCTGGGTTCCTTCACTGCAGACGTATTTTTCTCCTCTCCCCAGAGGGTTTGTGGGCACAGCGAGGTGGGGAGCAGAGCAATGAGAAGCACAGCTTTCATAAATCAGGAGGCTGAATGAGCTTTTACCAAGGTATAAAGTGATGCCTCAGTTGCTGTTTCGTGTAAAATAGGTATTTTAGACTGTGGTATGCAGGTTTTTGTTTCACACACTGGAGTTGCTGTCAGGAATGAATCTCCCTGTTGTATATAAAGTCCATCTAACTGCTGAGAAAAGAGAGCTTTTGAAAAAAAAAAATGCATTTCATCCTAGAATGTTTACATTTGCTTTACATTGTTATAGGCTTACTGACTATTTGGCAGCTAAGACTTTTTACTAGTTCTGTTTTTCTTCTTTTTTTTTTTTTTTTTGAAAGCTGAAGGGATCCTGTCAGATCTGGAAGGGCCAGGAACTGACCTTTTGCCTCTCTTTGCCAAGCCCGTGTAATTCGTTGCACAGGATATTTTCATAAACGAATGCCTCGGTAAAGTTGTTTTAAAAGGAAAAAAGGGGGGGGAAAGAAAAAAGAAAAGTGGCAGGAGCCCAACAGGCAGCGATAGCAAACACGTGCAGGGCTGCAGAGGGGTGAGCAGCCCCTCGGTGAGGAACCTCTGAGCAGCTACAGGGCCATGAGTAACCCCCGCTATGGCCATGCCTTGGCAGTCAGAAGCCATGAGTCAGCCCCCCCCCCCCAAAATTACAAGGGGGAGGTTGGCTTAAGAATCCTTAGGCTTTAAAAAATAATAATACATGTGGGGTTTTCTTTTTTGCCTGCCTTTCTGATGTTTGGACCTTTGACTATACATTCTGCTCATGTTTTCCCATTTCTCTCACCAACCCTGTGGTCCAGTGCAATGTTACATCATTTTTTTTTTTTGTAAACTGCAAGTTGAGGTTCTCATCTAATCACCCCACTGCAGGAGCTGGGGCTTAACAAACAATAAATATCACAAGCCTGGCAAGGAGCTTGGAGAGCTTGTGCTGGTGATTGCTGCAATAACAAGCTTGGGTGTTTACGCAGCGTAGAAAATAGATGCAGTGAGAAAACAGGCTTCAGTTTCAAGATATAAATCTTACCAGTTGTGAGAAATAGCTTCAGAGAGCTGTTTGTTTTAATTAATAGTTGCAAAATGGTGAATAATTGGGATGAAATAATTGGGCCAAACCTTCACTTAAATCCTATGGGAAAAGAAGAAAAGAGAAGGAAAGGAAAGGAAAGGAAAGGAAAGGAAAGGAAAGGAAAGGAAAGGAAAGGAAAGGAAAGGAAAGGAAAGGAAAGGAAAGGAAAGGAAAGGAAAGGAAAGGAAAGGAAAGGAAAGGAAAGGAAAGGAAAGGAAAGGAAAGGAAAGGAAAGGAAAGGAAAGGAAAGGAAAGGAAAGGAAAGGAAAGGAAAGGAAAGGAAAGGAAAGGAAAGGAAAGGAAAGGAAAGGAAAGGAAAGGAAAGGAAAGGAAAGGAAAGGAAAGGAAAGGAAAGGAAAGGAAAGGAAAGGAAAGGAAAGGAAAGGAAAGGAAAGGAAAGGAAAGGAAAGGAAAGGAAAGGAAAGGAAAGGAAAGGAAAGGAAAGGAAAGGAAAGGAAAGGAAAGGAAAGGAAAGGAAAGGAAAGGAAAGGAAAGGAAAGGAAAGGAAAGGAAAGGAAAGGAAAGGAAAGGAAAGGAAAGGAAAGGAGAAAAAAACAACCTAACAAAACAAAAACCCCAGACACTACAAACTTCTTTCAAGATATGAAATCTCCAGCTAGCTTGTGGCTAAAGTTTTTCAAGTAAAATCTTATAGCTAAACTCCTGAACCCAGTTTTAAAGAAATAAGTGTCTTGATTTAAAATCTAGTCATTCAATTAAGTTCCTATATATAGATTTAGGATATCTAATTTAAGGCTTCTTTTCTAAAAAATACACCTTGACCTCTTTCACACATATATTTTTATATTCAGAGAGAGAGAACTATAAGAGAGATGTATGCATCTCTAATATTCCTGGCTTCAGAATTTGACTCGGCAGTGAAAAGAGTATGTGAGGAGTTTCATGAAATATAAATCTTTGCATTCCTCTAGCACCTTTCACCTGAGTATCTCAAAGCAGTTAACTTCGAGGAAGAATTATGCCATATAGGGACATATTTTTAGCCCTGCTCCACCCTACAGAGCAGTCTGGTGGCTTGTCCCAGGTTGTCACGGTGCATACGATGGGTTTTCTGACCCGACCCAAATTTGGGAGTCCCGCCTGTCTCCTCTGCTCTCCTGCCACTCCTCTCACCTCCTGCATTCTGCTGCCACCCTTGCTGCTGAAATCCAGCAGGGCCACCCTGCAGGCTGTTGATCCTGCCCCTCAGCACCTTTGTTCCTCCACTCTTGCATCTCATCCCACTTCACATTCTGGAAAACGCAGCCCTGACACCAAAGAGTTTACGGGGTAAATAGACACAATTTTATGTGTGGGTGAGAGAGACACTAAGAAAAGCAGTTGTCTTGCCAGCACCCCCTAATCATTTTGCTTATGTGTTTTATGTCTTTCCCTCATTCTTTATCTTTTTTGTTTATTTAGATTATAAACTCTTCAGGCCAGGGATCCTGCCTCCTTCTTCTGCCTTTACAACACCTACCACAGCGCGGCCCCAAAGCCGGTTGGAGCCCCACGCTGCTACCACAGTACAAACAATAATAAATAAAACCAGGACTGTGAAGAGATTATAATTAGAGCTGTGCAAAACTCAGCAGTTTTGGTTTGCATCGGTTCCTCCCTGCTGAGTCTACATTGTGTTTTGGATTTGTATGCAAAAAACCCAAAGCAAAACTCCCAAAGTGCCAAGCGTGGTCGGGTCTGGGCTCAAAACTGTGCACAAACCAGGCTGGTTTTAATGGTTCCTCCTTGAAATTATAAATCTGCCAAGGCTCAATCCAGGTTTACTGAAAGGTTCTTGAACCTTTGCAGATTTTGGGGGCCAGCCAAGTTTTCGGTTTCATTACAAAAGTCTCTCTCAGCTCTGCTTAACATACTAATTGCCACACCACGCTGCCCTGTGGCTAACAAGAGGATTTAATCTTCCCCGGCTGCCTGTGCAGATCCACTTGTGAGCACCACGGCTGGCTTTAAAACCCTATTTGAGATTGCCACGTTCACTGGCTGTGCCTGGGTGCTGTGGGTAAACAGAATCTGTCCAAAATCCTGTCCTCAGGCGTTTGCCGTGCTGCAGGGTGTAGCACTGCAACCACCTTCAGCTGAGCAGCCCCCCTCCTTGCCCACCCGAGTCCCTGGGCAGGGCCAGCAAGAGGGAAACGATGAGCAGGAGGCTTTGGGGAGGCACAGCATCTCAGCTGGCATCACAGAGACCCAAGTCTCTTGCACACGTGGGTCCTGCTCCCCTCTGCCTCTGCTGTAAGGGCTGGGGATAGAGGAGAAGGGCTCCAGCCTCAGAATAGTGATGATGGTTAGGTAGTCAAATGGCCCAGGGCCAAAATCAGAGAGGCAGGGAAAGAAAGAGCCTCCTCAGACTAGGGGAAGACCTGCAGCAAGGGGCTCCACCTGGGACTAGCAGGGTGTCGGGCAGCTTTTTGAATAGCTGGCTGCCAATAAGTGCATCGTGCAGAAGTATTTTGAATCAAGCCACCTCCACTCCCTGCCTGCAATAAAGAGCAGCAGGCAGCTAGTGCAAAGCACAGCAGCTGCTCTGGCCAGGAGAGAGGAGTGAGGACATCTCCCCTGTCACCAGGAGAGCAGGGGAGTACCAAAATGAACCATGACAGGGCTCAGCACAGAGCCAGCTATGGCCCGTTGTCACCCCTACCAGAGCATCCAGCACCTCAGGGGAGCAGAAACTTTCTGGCTTGCAGGTCTCCCAGACTTTTCCACAGACTGTGCAAGGGAGGTTGGCTCCTGGGGCTCCCACGCTGCCCATCTGTGCAAGACCACGTGGGCTTTGGGCATATGTTAAATCACAAGTGCTTGAACTAGAGCTGGCAGGAGCCTTTACATCGAAGTGCAAATTCCCTGGTAAAACTTGCAGGATCTACTGTATTACAGAAAATCATACTGATTTGTATGATTATTTTTTAGGAACAATAAGTAAAAACAAGTGAAGCCTTGAATGGAGGTGTTTCAGTGCTTTCTAAATTAAAAGTTGTGGAGTCACGTATTTGTCAGTGATTTTTTTCTTCTGTAAATTATTAGCAAATAAAAAAGGAAAATAATTCAATTTAATGGCAAAGAAATGATTTGCTTTTGCCCAGGTTAGGCAAGGGCTTGGGCTCTGGAGGATGGTTTTTTTAATTTTGAATCTTTTCACAGGACAGAGAATCCATTTCCTGATTAACAGTAATTAAACCTTGGCTCAGAGTCCTCGAAAAAAGCATTTGTGTGCCTTACTATGGACATTTTGACTGACTACACCAGAGTCAAGGGAAAGCAGGGTGAAGAACTCCAAGGCTGGACTGCAGCCCTGTAGAGCACAGCGAGGGCAGGAGGGTGCAGCTGGGGTGGGCAGGGCAGAGCCTTTTGGCAGCAGTGGGGCTTAAACTTGCTCTTTCATCCTGGTTTCAGGGCAGAGCATGCAGTGAAGGAAGCCAAGAGCAGTGGTCAGGTAGCCAAAACCAGAGCCTCCATGTCATGGATTCATGGTGATAGTCATTTTTGGTTTACACTATACTGGTGTAGAAAGACAAGTCAGTCACAGCTGGGGTTATGCATTAAAACATGAAAGGGAAAGCTTTCTAAAGGGTTCATTAGCAAAAAGATAGTTACCTTATTGTCCTTCTCACTGGTAGCTAGTTCCTTATGGAGTTAAACAAGCTTGCTCTGAAGGGATGAGGAACAGTGCAGACTAACAAATAACTCAGGCATTTTTAAATACAGTTTAGGCATATTATAGATTATATTGAGTTAGCAAATCATAGTACATGGTGAGTAAAAGTAATAAAAGATCAAGTCTATGTGAAATTAAGCAATTAAATCTGTGAGGTTCTCAGTAGACCCAACAGGTACCTATTTTATTAATGAATTTTTGCTTTCTGACCTGAAAAAGAACTGTTTTCCCCCATTGCAGAAAGCTGTGGCTTCCCAGCTCTACCTCAAAAGAGCCGTGAACCCAAAATCTTAATTAAACTGCAGCACTAGTTGAAATTATTTTGCTAAACGCTGGGACAGTGAAATCTCACCAGGTCATTCTCATATTCCTACACCTCAACGTTCATGTTAACACATGTCCCTTCTTACTGCTGTGCTTTTTCTCTGCCGTGCTATATGGAAAAGAAGGGACATGCAGGAGCAAAATGATCGTTCCTCCAAGCAAGATCTATAATATTCTCCTCCCCAGCAGTATTCCCTGCAGTATAAGGATAGTAGAAGTGATAGTGGGTACAACTGCCTTTTTTTTTCCCCTAATTAACAGCGCAGTGCTTTGCAACAGAAAACTGAAGCAGGTTTCTGCTGACTTAGCATATGCCTCATGAGAAAGAAATCTATTTGGCAATTATGGGTTTGCGTCTCCCGCCCTGGCTCCTGTTGTTTGTGTAAGACACGGGTACTTCTGCCACAGGCTCCTTCATCTCCCTGTCCTGTCAATGCCAGCTCTCCTAGGTAATCCATCTAGCTCAGCAGAGTTCAAATAAGACACCTCCCTTTTTTTTTTTCCCTTTAATTAATGCTTTATTTGACTCTCCCCTGGGGATGTAGCCATGCTGAATTTTCAAAATTTTTCAAGCACGGAAGAAATAGAAAATGTCCACAACTGAGATTCTGGATTTGGAAAATCTGCTTTACTCCATGTCCTGTTCTCAGTCGGTGTTTTAAATGCCTGTAGACATCTTTCTCTTACAGAACATATTATGCAATTAATTCTCTAGCTTCAAAAGGAGAAAAAAGACAAATCCAGCCAAATTCGTTCTCCCTGCGAATCCCTTCTGATGTTCTGCATCCACAGTTACTGCAGCTATAGTCAGTTTATGCACTTAGGTATGCTGTCACACCTCACGTACAGCTCAGACCCTTCCAAGTGCTGAGCAATCTCAGCTTGAGCCATGAACTATTTTGTGCTGCATAGTTGCTTTTCCTGCACAGTTTATGCCTGTGGCTCTTGCTGATGTGGGACCAAATTTTGCAGCTTGGTATGACTGAACAGACAGACAGATACCCTCAGCATCAGGTCACTGCAGCTGCAAAACTGGACCAGACAGTCCAGAGTCCACCCACTCGCTGTGACTTCTCCAAGGATTCATTAAAAATATGTGTGTGGCAGTGCTGTTAATCAGGCCTGGTGTACACAAGCAAGCTAGTAAAATCCATCAAATGACAGATAAGCCAGACAGGCTAAAACCAAAGGGTTCAGCAAAGCATGTTTGAATCAGTAAGAATCAAGAATTGCTACACCCTCAATCAGCACTGTCTGATAATATTTCACTTGCTTTGGGTTTCTGTGTCTTCATGAGCAAACAATGGTGTTTTGTAATCCTCAGGATTTAAATACGTAACACCACGCTGTGCTCCTGGAGCTTCTTCCTCAAATTGCATTAAGCAAGGCTTGTGGCACCCTTGGAAGGGTGTGAGAGTTTCAGAGAACTTCTTACATAAAGGTGACCCTAGAGACTTATCCCATGCAAAGCAGAGAAGAAATAAGGGCAGAAGTTTTCATTTATCCTTTTCAACAGTGCATAGTGCAAAGGTATGATTTTGACTTTCCAAAACCTTTATGAGTGAGCTCCAATCAAACTTATTTCATTGCTTTCACTGAAAGAGGGACCATCAGAATCAATGTCCAAGCACAGGAGCAATGAAAGGCATGTTACAGGCTTCATTTCCTGACATCAGCACAAATCTGTGCACAGACCAGCCCTTAGTTTTGCTACAGGGTTTGGCTAAAATTGTGTGACAGTTCTTTCACAGGGCTGAATATAGAAGCCCAGATGGTAGCCTCCCAGTGACATCCTTTATCTCTAGACACCATCCTTTTGCTTCCAATTTTGTTTTCCTTGACATGACCACCATGTCATATTTTGTGTCCATTTCAATCCTCAAAGAGACAACAGTAGGAAAGACAGAGGAGCACCACCACCTTCTCTCTTCCTGCCCTCTTCCAACAGGGACTCATCTTCTTTTTTCCAATAAAACTTGCTTCCATCCTATAGCAAACATTTCAGTCCCCATTTTTGGCTAATCTTATCTTTTCTAGATCTGCCTTCTGTTTTGTACCAAGACTCAAACCTATCCAATTTCATATGATTTCATGTCAGAAAGATAAGAGATGGTAAATTAATTGGTCCATGCAATTAGCAAGTATTGATGAGGCTTATGTAGGAAGTGAACTGTCTTCAGTGCAAGAAGGCTGTGCTGGGGAGGAGGCTGGAGCTGGGGTTTATGAGGTCCTGGTCTAGTCCTACCAGAACTGCCTGGAACTTTTCTAGTACCTACATGTCTTGCTATCTAGATCACCATCACCATGACGCCTGTACTCCTCCCAATAACACTCCCTCTCTCCCTCTCCCTTTGCCTTTCTTGCCAACCTATAAGAAAAGATGGGCTGATAATTTGAAGTAAAGCTTTGTGTGTGTCAGCGAGTGTCAGTGTAGGGCAGTTTGGTATCAATGCATGTGATAAGGTATATAAATATTACCTTCTCATACACAGTCTGTCAGCTGTGCTAACTACATGCTACCTTAGCTGGATGTCAGGTCAGCAGGCCAAGATTAAGGGATTCTCTCACTGATTTCAGCATCAGTACGTAATTCTTGCAGCCAAGATGAGCAGAAACAAACCAGATGCAGCACAGTCCAAAGTGTTCTCATGACAGGAACCAATGAATCCCACCTAGCCATGAGGCTGGTGGGGTTAGATTTTATTCTCATGAAGGACATTTAATAGAGCTCAAAAAAGCAAAAGTAAAGGCAAAATAATGAGAGTGTAGAAAGCTTGATACCATCTCTTTAAAGGGTGAGGTGAGGCACAAACATTGAGTTTATCACACCCATCTAAAATGTTGAGCTTATCACATCCATCTAGTGAAAGGTTAAGGTCACTTCTTTCTCAGTGCTCCTTTGGCACCATTTAAAAACTCAGTGCTGCATTTTCTTTTTCTTGTTCCTCTCTGTCCAGCAGTGTTTAGAAATTTAAAAATTAAATTAATCAGCACCTCGGAGCAGAGCTTCCAAAGCTGCTTTTGTGAAATTGAGGTGTGACTCACAGTAGGTGCATATCCACCTGTGAGGCTGGCCTGGCTTTGTTATTTTTGTGTGCTGTTTCTCTCCACGCTGGTTTTGCAGCAGGACTTGCAGCCACCCAGGGCCATGAGCTGAGAAGTGGCCGTGCGTCATCCAGGGTGGGGCTGAGAGCCATGTCCAAAGACAGACAGCACCATGACAGGGAGGAGCTGGGCAGGATCTGAAGGAGGGTGAAGAATGGAATGTCCTGCAACAACAAAAATAACCACTCGAGTGTAAATCAAGAGAAATAGAGTCTTGCAGAGTCTGATTTACCTACCAGGAGAAAATCAGGGGCGGGGGGAACCCAAATGTTGCTGCAGACAGACAGATGCATGTGAAAACAGGTAAAATGAGACAAATTCCCACAGAAGATACAGCACAGCCAGCAGCCAAGTGGCTGTGGAAAGTTGCACTTGGGTCTGCTCAAAGAGTGGCACCACTGGAATCTCTTCAACTAGAAACAAGTACTTCTGGGAGCAGCAGAAATTATGCTGCCTGGTTTCCTGTGGCTCTGTATTTTGTGGTTGATTATCCGAGGCTAATAAGGGGCAAGAGCTGAAGAAAGCTTTTCCTGTGGTCAGGGCATCCTGTGTGGATTCTCCAGGGTCTAATAATACTGTTCACCTTCCTCTTCTGCCCTTCCTTCAATAAGGCACTAATTTGGATGTCTGTCTTCTACATAAATGTCAGACTTTCAAAAATCTGGGCAAACTTTTTATCTGTAAGGACTCTGTCTCTCTGGCAAATGTGTCTGAAGCTGGCCAGCCTTCTCCAAAGCTGAGGTGGCAACATAGATACATCATCAGCTAAACCTCAGTTGCTTAGGAAGCCAGGATTCATTAAGAAAAAATAAATTACACCTTCCCCAAAGCAGTAACACTGCTAACATAATCTGTGTGCTGACCAGGCCTGCTTTAGAAACCCAGGGCTGAACTCTTGAGAGTTGCTTAGCAATTATGCAAATGGCATCTTACACCAAAAACAGCAACCACAAACACAGGTCTTACTGCAGGGGTTCATCACTGTAACTGTGGCATGGGAAACATAAAAAAATAATGCTCACCAAAAGGGTACCAACAGGAAATACCCCAGGAACAAGGTGCAGGAGGATAGACCTTTGTGTTTTCATTTAAACAGGAAAGGTAGATGGAAACCAAAATAAATGAAGCTACACTTAAAATAATGATTACTATATTCTAGGCCACCAAAGGTTATAACACCTGACCTAAGAATGGGTGGGGATGTTTGGGATAAAGGAAGGGAGGCCTGGAAACTTGTGGACTTATCTAGATAAGTTTTGTGGAATGAAAATAAACAACTGCTATCTGCTAAGGGGTGCATGGAGTAAGTCAAACAAGACAGTCTGCTGGTTTATATATATTTTTTGGTGTTCATGGAGAACTGGGTCTGCCAGAACAATAGGCTGTGATGGAAGTGGTCTTTGTGTAGCTCATGTACCTGTTCACCTGACCTTTGTGGTCAGTGGCAAAAGCTCCCGTTGACTGAAGCTGGTCTTTCTGCTCTGTTTGCATGCTCAGCAGAGGAACAAGGTGGGGAGCTGCACAGCTCAGTGTTGGGGCTGGGAGTGCTGGCACTTCACTACGAGACATTGACATACCACAGGGAGATGTTTCCCTGTGTACGTGCCACCTGGAAGCCTTGCTTTGGGATATAGCACCGGTTTAGGATTGAGGCCAGTTCCAAATCTCTTATAACTCATCTCAGAAACAATCAGCTAATGGGAGCCTGTTCATCAAAGCCTTCTTGTTGTCGTTATTAAGAGGAGAGACAAGCTGCTAGCTCTCTGCCAACACAAATGCCAAAGTCATTTCATGAAGGATGCCAGGGTAGATGCCAATGATCACTCCTCAGAGACTTGAAAAATGGTGGTGTAGATACATTCCTCTACATATGTGTGTACAAGTAATTTAGGAGACTCCAAAAGCTTATCCTAAAGGTATAGTCTTGCAAACTCTTGACCGTTATGGCTGCAGTCCAGCAAACCACTTAAATATTTGGTGAACTCAGCAAGACTCTTCACGTGCTTCAAGATAACACATCCATAAGCCCTTTGTTGGACCAGGCCCACAGAGGCTGTACTAGAGCCACACCTTGCACAAGAGAAACCTCCACGAGCTAGTCGTGGTCTCTGTGTCTGGTGTGGCCATTTTCTTCCTCACAGACAGCTATCCACAGGCTGCACCAACATTTCCATTGTCTTGCCATGCTAAAAAGAGCAAAAATGTTTCAGTGGCTTCAGCGTCTTAGCTCAGTGAAACGTCTCTAACAGGGGACAAGCAAGGTGAGAAGGAGGCAGTTTTCCATGCAGTGCTGTAGAGAAAAGATTTCTCTTCCCAGAATCAACAGTCTCTGAACAGCCATAAATCCACTCAGGGACATGCTGGGGGAAAAGAAAAAAAAAAAAAAAATAAGAGTGATTCCTAAAATAAACAGTTCAGACTTCGAACCGTACGATAGGCAATTGGTATGTTTGAATAATTGGGTGTAACTGTAGGCAGAGAGAAGCTCCAGGACCAGATGTGCATAGAAAGCTAAACATAGGCTTTAAAGGATCTAATCAAATCAGTCCACCATCTGGTATGAGAAGAAAAATCATGTGACAGACCTGGTCAACATGAGAAAATGGCATCAATTTCTGGATAATGAGCTTAAGCTAAATCAATATGTTACACAAGTGAGAAATGGCAGCATCCATAAAAGAGATTGCACTAGTACAACTAAATCATGCCCAATTTTACTGAATTAATACCATTTTCTCCTATGAACTAGACCTTAGGTGACCTATCACAGAGAACAGAGCTGGGAATATTCAGAAATAAGTCCAGGCAGGTAGAATAGCTTGTGGCAGACAAAGGTTCACATATACCCTTCTCTCCATACAAAACAGATCCTACCCATCAGGTGACTCTTTTCCAAGCAGTTGGTGCTAAACCCCTCAGAACAACTGCTTCTAAGTCAGAGCTGCAGCAAGTGGATCCTACTTCATTTGAGCTACCTTGGGACCCAGGAGCTGCAGCAAAGGCTGAAAACAGAGGAAATGGTGGGGCCTTAGGGGGACACGTCTGCATGCTGGGAAACCTGTGAGCCCAGAGTTTGGCCATAGCCAGAGAAGGGGTGTTCAGTGGGATAGCTTGGGACACTCATGGTTTGGAAAGCAAGGCTGGGATGTTGTGTCTGAACAGCCATGACAGCTCTGGCCCCAGGGTGCAGTGTCAGCTGGGAAATATCATAGCACCTTGCAGGGACTCTGAGGTTGCCCTTGCTTGCCTCTTTTGGCCCACTGTGCTTTGGTGGGTCTTGGTCACCTGTGTTTAGGTCTGCAGTTTGTTGTGGGATGAGGGCTGCATGTTGAGGAGAGAAGGTCTGGATGTCTCGTGGGGCTTCCAGAAGCAAAGTACCCTTAGTACAGCAGCTCTTAGCAGGGGATTTGGCTCAACAATGCAGTGTCTCTTCCAGTCCTGCACCCCTGCCACGACACTTTGGCTGTCCTGTGGGCAACTTTAATTGATTTATAGGGTTTAGCTTTTGCTACAAAGCTCCACCTACTTAGCAATACATGAGGGTGTTTGTGGGTTTACAGATTTACTTCAGTGATCCAGCAGACCATCTTGCCCTTCTGCTGCTCCTCTGAACTTGAACTATGAACTATGAACTTGAACTTGAACTATTTCGTTCAAGTCAGTGTGCTGTGCACATAATTGATACTGACTTTCCCAGCCTCCAGAAATCATATTATAAAGGTGGGTAAAACCTGGAAGGAGGGATTTTTCTGCCTTAAAGTGAATGGATGTGGGGGAGACCATGTGGCTGTTCCAGCTGGGTTTTCCACACAGTTTTGTCTGTGATGTGCACGTGCACAATATGTCAGAAAAAAACTCTCAGGGGAGTTAGGAATCTGTTCAGCACGTGGCAAATCCCCAGCTCAGTCCATCCCTCCTCCTCCATGCTGCTCCCATTCCTAGGGTCTCCTTCTCCACGAGGCATTTTTTCAGCAGGCTCCAC
>NW_008631735.1:57648-115292 GCF_000691845.1 Merops nubicus
GGTAAAAGCAGGTTATTTAGAGAGACTAGCTTCCACAGAGAGACTCTCATAAGCAACCTCAAACAGCACATAGGTATTGAAAGCCAACCTGGTGCTCCAGGTGAAGGGCAGGGACACCCTGCATCTCACAGGCTGAGTGACCCAGCTCCCCTTGGTGGCTTGCTGCAACTCACTGGAGCTGCTTGCAAGACATTTTCTTTGTCTAACAGTCCTGCATATCACCATGGAGTCCAGGCCCCTTTCACAGAGGGATGTTAAAATGAATATACATTTCAACACTCCTTCAGCTCACCTCACAGCCCCAATAACAACAGTGTAATATTTTAAACTGCTTTTGCAAGTCTCCTTTCTACAGGGCAGTTGAAAGGCTATAAAAGCATTTTAACAATTTTATAGATCGTCTCCAGAGTGCTTTTGTGATGTGGGAGAACAGAAGTTTTGTTGCCATTTGCCCGTGGACAGCTGCCAAACTCACCTGTCTCCACCGAGCCTGTGAGGGCCATATCACATCTCTCTGGAAACTCTGCAGCCAGCCCTGGATGGCTTCTCACTTTACTCAGCTGAAAAACATGTTGCACAATTTAACCCTTTGCCCGTGCACTTGCCTGGGTGCCTGACTCGAAACTACCAACTCATTCCCATTGGGCTTGAGGCAAGTAAGAGCTGCTAGGTGGTTTTGGAGAAACCTAAATCCAGGACACCCTTGTGAAAAACCTTCACCCATATGAAAAGCCCTCTAACCCTGCAAATCATCCTGCTGACTTCAGTCCAGTCTTGAAGCATCTTTGTCACTCCTTAATCACAGTTAAACAAACTCTAAATTTGACCCCTTTTTAATAGGCTCCAATTCGACAAGGTACTTAAGAATTTCTCTTTCTGACTTAAGTTTTACCAATCTAGTTGCATGTTCAAAGTAAGGCATGCTTCAGAGCATCTGAAGGCAGAGAGTGGTGGCTTGAGTCTGTGTATAAAATATAAAGCTAAGGATTAGAAGAGATTTGCCACTGACCACATCTTCTTATGGGTCGCTTGATTTTGCAGGGTCCTGCTTCTCAATCCTACAAGTGGATATTTTCATTCTCCACCCTCCTCTTCTTCTGGAAAGAAAAGTGCATAAAATTATTCCCTGTCATATTTCTTTCACTGAGTTGGCAAAATGCAGAGAAATACAGCAAGTTTAAATGATACAGAATATGCAAGTATAGCTTATCTAAGATCAGGCATTCAGATCAAAATCAACAAAGCCTCACAAAAGAAAGCCCCAAAAGTTCTTTCATCTCCCTGATACCATTTCCCTGCCTACACATCTTTTTACCCTACTGTAATGTATTAGTTCTGCTTCAGTTTCTGCTCTGTGCAACTTTTCTGCTTAAGAAAGATTCTGTTGAGTCATTACCAGCATCAGCCAAACAGGCTTTTCAAGAATGGAGGAGAAAATAAAGGCTGTGGTTTTAAAATTAATTCCATGCTGCTTAACCCTTAAACCACTAGTGACTTCCAGACTTCCAAGTAAGTGAATGCTGAGCAGAATATGGAGCTGTTGTGCCTGAGGTTAGAGCACTGCCAGTGGTTCTGTCGGTGGCCACACCAGAGAGCTGCCACAGCAGCACCTACCTGTCTCCTAGCAGCTCATTAGACATGGGAAAAGGCAGAGATGCTTCTGGTGGCATGGGTTCAGGCTAACCAGGAGGTGGCTGCACCTCTGCTGGACACAGCCTCTGCCAGGGTCCCTTTCCCTCAACCAAAGAGCATCAATATCTGCTTGAGCTGTTGTTTGGGACTCATCCCAAGGTAGGCTTGGCACCAACCATCCCTCACCTGCAGTGAGCAGCCCCCATCTTCCCATGCCCACACAACTTGCCCTGCCTGTTCTGGCCACTGCTCACCTGAAGGCATTCAGGTGAAATCATGGTGAAGGGCTATGCTGTCTAACCCATGCCCTAAATACTCCCTCCTTGCTGCTTGAAAATACTGCCCCAGATAACCTGCACCCACACCAAAGCAGGGACAGGGAGAGGGGCTTTTCTACTGGAACTTAGTAGTCATGAAAGTCAAAATGAAAGAGAGGTGAGCACATCTCTCCCTCCCTGAGGTAGGAGAGACACTTCACTCCTCCTTACCCCAGCAGGTTGTATATAGGAGAGAGCAGTGGTTGCCAAAATAATATAACTTGAATAAGCTCCTGGTACCTTGAGGTTCGAGGGGCCCTCAGGGGAGCCAACACTTGGAGTAAGAAAAGGCAGGGGAGGGGAATTTTCTTTGCCTTGGTTTTTAAAGCAATCTCAGCCTGCTAGACTTTCAGTCCATGCTGCCAATGGCTATTTCCAAAGTTATCTTTGCACAGAAAAGGCTGGAATCCTTCTCTCTCTCGTTCTGTCTGTCTCTCTTTTTAATGAAAGCCCAGTTTAGATCTGATATCACTTTAAAAGGTTTGCTATCAAAGTTTATTAGACCCACTGGGACAGATCACAGTTTTCAGAGGCTGAGTTTCACAGCAGATAACTGTAAAGTGAACCATCCAATGCTCTTCAAAATGCTCATTTTTCTTGGGCTCATCTAGTACACAAAGCTGCACTGTATTCAAGCATCATTAGAAGCAATCCCAGTTGCTTACATGATTTTGGCCACAGTTTTGCCTTAAGAGCAAATTGTCCCACTGGCTGGTGCTAAGGTGAGTAGGGTGCCATTTGCAGTGGAGGCAAGTGCTGCCAGTGCAAGAGGATAATGCCTGCTTGGTGCTCCTTGGAAAAGCCAGAATTTCAAAAAAGCAGTAGGAAGTATAAGAGCAGTGTCCTTTTAGAAATCCAGACTTACCTTTCCCTGCCTAAAAATAATAATAACCAGAAAAGAACCCTCTGCCTGGGGACTATGTCTGAGACATTTCAGCTGGAAAGCAGAGAAATGAGAGGAAGGATTAGCATGCCAAGACTCCTATAGAATGGTCATGTTTTTATTAAGGAAGTCATTGGTATTATTAGGTGGGGTTTAGTAGGCTGTCCTAACAATCCATGGGAATAAACACCGTATCTGGTAGGATCTCTGACTGTAACATGTATCACAGAGGCATCTATTTACAGTGTGAAGGGAGGGGAGCTGTTTCATTTCCCAAGACAGTAATGGAAAGCATGATGACCTACAACTAAGGGTGGTGAAGCACTGGGAGAGGTAGTGGGAAAAAAACATTCACGATAAACCAAAGAGCGAAAGAGTTTCAGGGCAGATATTTGCAGGATGCATCATAACCAAAAGAAGTTGGCAACCCTGGGAAAAGGCTGAGAGAAAACAAGGTTGATGCAAGCGGTCATTATGCCACAATCATGCTGTCCTGCTGCCATTTCATCTGGCTTTACACCCTTCCCTCTGACTTTGCAGCATTATTCAATCTTTTTAGAGAAATAGGCTAGACAGAACTCACAGGAGCTGGTGGTTTTCAGTTGCCCACACTCCTGCCAGTCTCCATCCACCCTGACCTTTTGGCCAGTGAATGCCTCTCACCAGAAGCATGTGCAACCATTTGACAGCTTATCTGCTTTCTGATTCTTAACAGGTCATGCAGATGGATCAGAAGCTTGATGACATCCTGAATATGCTCCAGGCTCAGTTTGGGGACCAGCCACAGGCACAGACATCAGGGCCAGCCAGCCCACCTCTCCAACAGCTACAGACAGCCCTGGATTCCCCCTCGGTGAACTGGAAAATCTGAAAGCCAGAGGACAGCCACATGTCACCCTCTCATTCTTTCACGTCCAGTTATTTTTAAGCCTTGTGTCTCAAGATTTGGCTGTGTCATGGGTGAAATGAAATATTCTGCTGTAGTAGATTAAGTAAAACGATGAGAAGCAGCAGCAAGAAGCCAGTCCTGACCCTGACTGTGGGGAACACAAGTTCTGCACGTGTTTCATTAGCCAGCATTGGCTAACCTCTGCCAGCCCATGGCAGTCCCATGCAGCTAGCCCCATTTAGGCTGACTGCACACACACAGGGCAGGCTGTTGAGGTAGGCAGCTGAGCGAGGGCTAGGATGACCCATTCATGAGCCTGGAAGGGGAAAACGACTGGGGTTTTGGCATTTAATCGCTAAGTTTAATGCTCACAGCATGCCCAAAAAGGGGAAAAGAGCCAGCATTTGAACATGAAACAAATGGAAATCAGTGAACAGGAAAATTAAACAGCATGTTTTGACTTCTACCAAGCAGTGAGGATCATAAGAAGGGCAGATTTATATGCTAGTGTGAATGACAAAGTAAAGACAACAGGCTACTGATTAAAAATATGTAAGTGTACACAGGCTGCTTGACATATGAAAGACTGAAGCAAAGGCTTCAGCTAATTAAAGCAAAGGGTTGCAAATGAGATGAGATGCATGTTGGAACAGACAGGCAAGAGAGATAGTATCTGCGTAGGCTTACTGCACAAGAACACCGTAATAGCTATCAGCTACCCTGATGACTGTTATGCAAAGTGTTCTCAAGCTTTTACCTTCATTCAGCAGCGGTTGTTGACTCCAGTTGCCTTAATTTTACCATAAGAAACCGGTATGGTAATTGGCTGTGAAATATCTGTGGAGCTGGGTTCAAGTCACTGAGTGAGAGGGTGCTGCAGGAAGGCTGCAGCCGTGATTGAGAATGGCATGGCTTCTTAAAGAAAACAGAAATGCACCTACTCTTGGTGAAAGCTAATCTCTGGTTAAATAAACTGCTGCACAGGATTTGAAATGCTAGATTTTTTTTTTTTTTCTTTCCCCCCCCCTTGTAATCTGGTTGTAAATCAAGTGTATATGCTGGCTGATATACTCCCTGTGGCTGTGAAATGGAGCTCAGCTGGCACTCCAGAAAAGGGATGATACAACATTGCTGCTAAATATGTAAATAATGAACCAAGTGAAAAAGGGAAAACGGGTGCAGTGTTATTTACTTCAAGTCTTTTTAACATATTAGCATAACCAACCATTTGAATGAGCAGGAGTCTGCCGAGCAAAGACCTGATTCCTGGGAAATCCTAAATATATTCTATTCCCACTCACATCCATGGAAGCAAAGCCTGCACTGCATTTAAAAGCAACCTGAAAGACTGGTCCCTTAATAAGCATTTATTTGGACCAATGACTGGTCCATTTCAATGTAATCAAATTAGCTCCTAACTATTACCTGTCCCTTTAAAACTCTTTCCCAGGTTTGTGTGTCTGGGAATTCAAGCTTGGAAAGAGCACAATGAGACTGATTCCAATCTTTAGATTGCAGGCGCGTCTTAGACAGAATATTAATGATGTGTGAGAGGCAATAAAAAAAAAGCAATGTGGTTTTAATTAAATCAGCTGACAAGCTGCCGTTCCATCTTGTCTGATTACTACACAGTTACTGAACGTGACCTATGTAACATGGGAAAATGGTAAATAACCATTGTCAGAGCATTGAGTGGCTCCTGGCTTTCAGTCAGGGTCAGGAGCTTCTGCAGTGGTCCTTCTAAAACCTCACTGGCTCTCAGAGCTAAATGGACACCAAAGGTAGGCATCATTTCATCAAGCTACAGGTAAAAACAATACCTCTGGAGATCCCTTTGCCACAGGTTCAGAAGACAAGCAGTGTAGCTTTCAGCAGAAGGGCTCAGGGACTTTTGTGGACAATACAAGGTGAAACTTCCTTCTGGTACACGGCATGTATTTATGCGTGGTCACTTTTTTGGTGGACTGAAGATTGCAAGAATGTTTTACTTGCTAATGAGTCTCAGTGCAAGTGTTAAGACACATAAAATAATGCCTACCACTCTGAAGTGTCTGGAAAACACAATAAACACCCTTCCCCAGAAGATTCAGTTAAATAAAATACAAGTGGTCTCAACTACTGAGAATGCCAGAAGTGATAAGTGTATGGGAGGAAAGGGTGAAGAGGCACACAGTGATCTCTTCAGAAAAAAGAAACTGTGACAGTGTGTGCACAGAATCATAGAATCATCTAAAATATAAGTGGTCTCAACTACTGGGAATGCCAGAAGTGATAAGTGTGTGGGAGGAAAGGTGAAGAGACACACAGTGATCTCTTCAGAAAAAAAAGTGTGTGCCAGTGTGTGCACAGAATCATAGAATCATTAAGGTTGGAAAAGACCTCTGAGATCATCAAATCCAACCATCAAGCAAACACCACCATGAGCACTGAGCTGTGTCACCAAATGCCACATCCCCACGTTTTCTGAACCCCTCTGGGGATGGGGACTCCAGCACCTCCCTGGGCAGCCTGGGCCAAGGCCTCACCACTCTGGCAGGAGGGACATTCTTCCTCATATCCAGTCGAAACCTCCCTTGGCACAAATTAAGCCCATTGCCTCTCATCCTATTGCTGATTGCTTGGGAGAAGTGCTCCTCATAAGACACGTTCCCCAGACCCTTCAGCACCTTCATTGCCCTTCTCTGGACCTGCTCCAGCACCTCAATGTCCTTCTTATACTGGGGCACCGAAACTGAACCCAGTACTCAAGTTGTGGCCCCGAGTACAGGGGTATGATCACCTCCCTACTCCTGCTGGCCACACTATTATTTATACAGGCCAAGGTGCTGTTGGCCTTCTTGTCCCCCTGGGCTCACTGCTGGCTCGTGTTCAGCCAAGTGCCAAACAACACCCCCAGGTCCTTTTCTGCCAAGCAGCATATGTGTCTGTGCATGTGTCTCTTTTTTTAACACAAGCCAATTTTTTCCCCAGCAAATCTTCAGTCAGGCCAGAGCCTGAGCCTTCAAGGGTTTGAAAACACAGCAGTGCTGGCCATCCATCTACTTTATAGCTGCCCACTGGGAGCACTGCAGTATGTCATAACATGTTCAGACAGCACTGTCAAGGCACGTGACTGAGACCATCACTATTGCCACGATGGAGAGATAAGGGTGTGGCCTACACAAACAGCAGTGAGGAAGGAAGGACACTGGTGGTAGACACCCATTTTCACACTGTATGATGAGATTAATGGGAAAAAAAATAAATGCAACACAGCTTAGCTTTAGTTAAGCAAAACTCCACACCCACAGCTACAACAAGAGTTGCCATCTAGAAAAATCTTTCTGCTTGCCCAGGGATAAAAGTATCCAAGAGTGGCACTGATGCAGCCATCTGGTAATGCTGCCTGACCCTTCCTCTGAGCAGAGATGGGTTTGCACACTGAACAGACTGCATATTAATCCATTTGCATGCCACGAGTATTTTGAGTGCCCCTCTACCAAGACGTGCTATCAGCAAACATTCAGAGCAAACCATGATTTCCCAAGGCAAGGACTGACTTCTACACGATGTGTTTTTGTCAGGCATTGCCATCCATCAAGCAAACAGTAACAGCATCAGACCCAGGGCCTTGTGTATGTAGCAACAATGAAATGGGAAAAGCAATAAAGAAGCATAGGGGTGAGCTTCAGGAAACTCCAAAACCTCTTGCAGCCACGAGTCCTGTGAAGCCATGAGATGATCTAGTCCATCAAGAAATAGTATCAGGAGACCACCAGGTGCACCATGGCAGGTTTTGCTCACTTTGCTAACTGCACTATGGATTTGTTGGATGAAACACCACCACCAGAAGTGTCTTCTGGAAGAGTTCTTCTAAGGGAAATTTGTCATAATTATTGCATGTGATTGGAAAGAAATTAAATTCTTCATAAGGACTATATACTCCTACAGTTTACTTCCTGGATCCAACTTCCTGACTTGACTGAGCTTACATGTAGAGGCTGGAGTCCTCCAGGGAATAAACATGCAGCATAGCTGCAGAGGAAAGTTTGTCTCCTCCATATACTATTATTTAAGGAGTTAATGTGAAAGCCTAGTTGGAAGGTTATTAGTAGAGGTCTTGTCCAAAACTCTAACTTCTCTAAGGTTCATTAAAAGGAAGAGAGCAAAGGTGGGTTTACATGAAAATATCTGCCTGTGTGTTATCTTTCTGAAAACTCTGAGTGTCATAGAAGCATAGAAAGGTTTATGTTGGAAAGGACCTTTTAAAAACATCTAGTCTCACATCCCTGCTGTAGGCACAGAACATCTTTCACTAAGTGAGGTTGCTCAAAGCCCTGTCCAAACTGACCTTGAACACTTCCAATGATGGGGCACCCAAAACTTCCTTCTATACAATCTAAACCTACCCTCTTTCAGTTTAAAATCATTGTCCCTCTTTCTGTCCCCATCTTTCTTATAAGTCCCCTTTATATATTGAAAGGCCATGATAAGATGTCCTCAGAGCCTTCTCATTTCCAGGCTGAACAACCCCAACTCCCTCAGACTTTCTTCACAGGAGGGGTGTTCCTGCCCCCTGATCATTCTTGTGGCCCTCCTCTGGGTGTGCTCTGGTCCACATCTTTCTTGTGCTGGAGGCACCACAGCTGGATGCAGCATTCCAGGTGGGGTCTCATGAGAACAGAGGAGAGGGGTAGAATCATCCTCAGCCTGCTGACCATGCTTCTTTTTATGCTACCTAGTTTAAAAAATTGGTTTTCTGGGCTGCAAGCTCACATCACACATTGCCAGCTCACATCCAATTTTACATCTACTAGTATACTCAGATCCTTCTCAGCAGGGCTTCCCTCAAGCAATTCACCACCCAGTCTGCACTGATGTTGAGAATTGCCTCAACGTAGGTGCAGGACTTTGCACTTGGACTTACTGAAGTGGATGAGGCTCACACAGGCCCACTCCTCAAGCCTGTAGAGGTCCCTCTGGATTCAGCCAATTCCTTATCCATCTAATATTCTATCTGTACCCATTTTAAAGGTAAGAATGTTATAAGACAGCCTATCAAAGACCTTTTGGAAGTCCAGATAGATGACAGCAGTTGCTCTTCCCCAGTTGATGCAGTCAAGTGTAGAACCACTAGATTGGTCAGACATGACTTGCCTTTGGTGAAGCCATGTTGACTGTCTTTAGTCACCTCCTTGTCTTCCATACACTTCAACATAACTTCCAGGAGGATCTGTTCCATGATCTTACTGGGTGCCAAGGTGAGCCTGACTGGTCAGCAGTTTCTCCTCATCACCCTTTGTAAAAATGGGTGTGATACAGAGTGTTCCCCCTCAGTGGTGGCTCTAACACAAGACCAAATTACAGAAAGCATATCCAGGGAAGTCCATGTGTGTGTTTTCATCTCAATTTCTACTAACATTAGTGCACTGATATCTCATTATTCTGCAGCAACTCCTTTCACAGCAGTAATACCATGAATGACCATGGTCCAACGAAGTTATCTGCGTGGTGTGGGTCTGCAGTGGTCTCACACTGTCTTTTGATAGAGAACAGAGGTATAGACCAGGTGGCCAAGGTCTCTCAAGGCCACAGTGTCAGCAGGAGTGGCTGTCAGGAATGCAGTTTGCCCATGCACCGAAAGACAAGAGTACAGGAGATGAAGTAAAGATTAGCTATTTATTTTCAAGAAATCACATGTTTTTCTACCCGATCCAATTTCACTGTGAAGATACATGGTGTTCTCCCTTACTAGAGACATTGACACTGACCAAAACAAGATTTTCCACATTCCTTTTAATAATGCATGGCATCCTGAAGCCTGCTGTCTGCGTGTGATGATGCAAGATGCTCAGAAGTCATTACAACAAAGCCTGAGGGAATTGTTTTCTCATTTCCATAATTACACAATCAGTAATATTATCCTGAACCAATCTTATCTGAAAATGTATACCCAGATCTTTGATGATGATATTTCTAAAGTGATGTGTGGGATTAAAGTCCTTCGTATGATAGGGCTGAAACAGTGAGGGAGATAAAAAGTTCAGCTTTCAGCAGCTAGAGCCTTTCATTCCTGAGAGAAGGTGACTGTGCCCCCAAAACAGCCAACGTGGGTCACAGATCAGAAACCTGTTGCCTCATCTGGAACACTCTCCATCTCTGGAGAGTAAAAAGTGAGAACAGACTCTCCAGCCACAGCTGTCCATTTTGGAACTGGTCCATTTAGTGGTCCTAGAGGTTTTTTTCCATTCCCCAGCCTTGCCCTGGCACCAACAGAGGAGCCTGTGCTGGAAGTCCCTCTCACCTCTGTAGGGGTCATGGCTAAGCTCCCACCTCATAGCTATAGAGAATGAGCAGGGCTCTTTTGGTGCCTCTTTTCTGACTGTCTCAGGTAGTTTTCTCTTCTTGCTGATGTTTCAAACCAAAGCCCTGAAGGGTCTGCACTCATAAATGTCTGTATCACATGGAGCCCTGAACGGCAGGGATCATTCATCACTCTTCCAAACACTCCAAATACTGTGTCTAAAGAGAAAAAGCACATTTTTAGGGACTAAAATGCCATTGTGTGAAGGATCTCAATCATCAAAATTGCATTATTTAGTTTTCTGAAGAGGTACATGCTAAGGTCATTGTAATGGCCTAGGGAAGCATAGTGAAGGGTCCAGGTGAAGATACCTCTCTGACACTATTTCCAGGTGAAGATATCTCTCTGACACTAGCTCAAGCAGAGTTCAGCCAGCAAAACTAAACAAGATAGTACTGTTCTACCTCTGTGGTAGGAGAAGGTTTGAGTTCTTCTCAGCCTTCCTGAAGAGCAACCCCTTTTCTTAGTTAAAGCAATCTCTTTTCTTAGTCAAGGGACAAATAAAAGTAGCTGGAAATATTCAACACTGAAAGAGAGAAAAAAAGACCAACTACCTTTTTGAATCTCTTGTTGAGGTCAATGATCTTTTTTCTCATTGCACACCACATGCTTTTCTCACCTACAGAGAAGCCCAGGCTCTGGATTATATCCATGTTCTGGGTGCTGGGGATGTGCATGTGCTCAGGGATGGGCACCTCCTCTCTCCTGCTCTCTCCCCACCATACAGTAAACAGTGGCCAGCAGATGTCAAAGTAAACCAGCAAAGAACATCTTCCCTACAACAGATGAGCTGTTTTCCCAAAATAATTACCATGTTGTGTTTAGCCCTTACTGCAGTTTACAGAGGCTCCTGAATGACTCCTTAACAGCACAATGACTCTGCTTCTCCTCCTGGCTGAGCACCCAGTCGTCTGGGGGTTTGGATTTGGTACGTGTGGGTTTGTGAGCAGAATTTTAACTCATCTTCAGGATGTTATTTGATCTCCCCCTGGAGTGGGTGGAGCTGTGTGGAAGGGGCTGAGTCGGTGTGAGCGCTCAAGGGAAAGGGATTTTTGAACTCTGTGGTTAATGTAACTGCTGTAGCTCATCTGTCTAATCAGACTGGCAAAGGTTGTTCTTTGTTTAACCAAAGACCAATATTTTTCAGGAATAATGCTTACAAAGCATTTGCTTGAGACCTCAGCCTTAGAAGGGAAAGAAAATTCACATTTAAAAAGTACCTGTTGAGCACTTCTTATGCATAGTTAGCTACAATGCAGCTTTTCTTCTTTGCTGCCATGTCCTTGGGTTGTCACATCTGTTGTTAGAGCCTAAACATAGCCAAATGTTTAGCAAATGTAACATTTGAATCCCTGGTGTTTCAAAGGAACCAGCCTCTGGCCAACCCACAGGTTATAGACAACCCTAACGAAAGGGGTCTAAGAAGCTGTTTTCTTTGCCAAAAGATGAAAGAAATGCTCAACAAAGCATGCCCTGAGAGATGGGAATGCCTACAGCAGGATAAGCACAGCCCTGGATGTCTGTGAGTACCACTTGCTGCCAAGTTGCTGAGTGCCTGAGCAGAAGGGACAGAAGGGGGCTCTTGCCACATCTCCTGGCTCTTGCTTTGTGAAGTGAACAAAGATTTGCACGAGGGTAGCTCAGCTCCCAGTTCAGCCCTCTCTGGAACTACCCTGCTCCTGAAGCTGGGCAACACGGGAGATGCTGCAAGTGGCTTCTGAGTTTTGATCCAAGTGACCTCAGTCCTCTTTATGGGGAGAAACTCTTACCACTTCTGATGCAAGGACAGATCCATCTCATACTCAGGCAATAGGACCCTTAATGGTGAAGCTTGTGGCCCTTCAATTAGCTTGTGGTGAAGGGGTTTTATATCATCAAGGTGTGGGGAAGGAAGGAGCACCCATGCACTACTCCTGCAGCAGAAGAGCAATTGCCTGATGTAATGTTCTCATCCCTTTTGTTAAAAATTAAGCCAGTTAAGCCAGTCTTCCAGATTAGGAAGTGGAAGACTTCCATTAGGAAAAGCATTAGAAAAAAAAAATTAGGAAATTAGGAAAGCAACAGAAATAAAATTCAGCGTCAACCAAAGATCCAGTCCAAAGGGCTGCAGTCATTCATCCCCATGGGGTTTACAAGGAAGATTGTTAGGGATAAGAATGAAAACTGCTGTAGAGACACAGACCACTGAGAGATGATGAACTTGATGGGTCTATGGTCAAAGCAGGCTACTTCCAATGCACATATGAATCTAATGGAGTCAAGGAACTTACACCACAAATGAATTTGGCTTCATGTCCCTTATCATGTGTCTGAATAAACTGTTGGAATGTTAAAAGAAGGCCTGGTTTCACTAACCTTACTGGAGCCCTGAATTAAAGTCAACATTCTCCATGCCTGCAAAACTCACTTATTACAATGGCAGATATAGTTTTTATTCCACAAAAAAAATACACGTTTGGAAACAGAGACAGACATGAACTGTAATCAGTTTTGCAAATGGCATTTGTTTGAGTGGGTTCTCACATCCCTAAGCTTCCCTTTAAGTTTAAAGTATGAATGAACCAAAAGCAAATAACTTGAAATTGCACCTGAACCTGAACATTCTGCCTGGTTTGGGATCAAAGGCTGAGAAGGCTGCTGCGTGTTCAGTGCTGAACTAAAATGGTAAAATATTGAAAACATGTCAGTATTTATCAGGTGGGGAAAAAAAGCTCCCAAAATATCTGAGCCCTGCCCATTTTGTAAAAATAGCATCATTCTCACCAACAACATTTTGCACGAAGCTGAAAATTAAGGTGACAATGGAACTGTTGGATAAAGATAAAGCCAGGTTATACCTTCAAGCATAAATAGCCAAAGGAGTGGCTTGTGGCAAGGAAACACCTCTGGCAGTCATTCCCTTCCATGTCCTGGGACTGAGCTGCTCCATGTACTCCCCACTTCCCCCAGCTCACTCTTCAGTTTGAGTCAATCCATGTGTTTAGGCTGCAATAGGCTCGTGCCTGGCGCTCGGGGACTCAGCGCTGCTGCTGAAGCAGGGTTAAGGATTTCCCCTGCAGGAAAGAAAAGCTTAAAACAAAGGGGTTGTAAAAGCAGCTGGAAATTTGGAAAAACACAGACAAAAAAAGTTGGGGGAATTTGATGAACAGAAAGGTGCCAGCAAGGTAAACAGAGGGAAGATTGGACGGCGAGCACTCAGCTTCGCTTTTCATAAAGTGCTGCTTTTGTTGGTTTGGGTTTTTTTTAGACTTTTGGTTCTGTTTTTCTTCTTTATCTCTGTGCAGCAGCCGCTGACAGATGACCTTTAAAGCCCTGGAGAGCAGCCCCAGCAGGTGATTTACCAACAGCTGTGCCAGCCAACAAACCCCGCGGGGGCAGAGGTCGCAGCCGGACAGGGCTGCCCAGCGGACCCAGCGCTGGGATTTAATTAAAGAAAGATGCATTACACTTTTTATTGATTTGGCTGTGTGTGCCTGCAAAAGCCTTTTCTTTTTCTTCTTCTTTTTTTTTTTTTTTTATGTATTTTTTTGTTGTCATTGTAGCTCCCTGCACCTGGGCATTTCATCCTGGATGTGTCAGCCCAAGCAGCCACGCTCTGCCTCCCGCAACCCCTGGCTCGCCCCCCCCCAGGAGGCTGCTTGCTGAAATCCCATCTCACACTTGCAGAGGGGCCTGGGAACAGGTGGGGAGGAGGCAAGAGGAGGGGAACCCAGCAGCTGACAGCACACAGGGTCCCTGCTTGTCCCTTGACAGTCATGGGGTGCTGGGTGGCTATTTCGAGGGATGCTGGGATTTTTTCACCCCCTCTCCTCTTCCAGTAAACCTCTGCCCTTTTTCTATCTTCCAGATGATCCATTAGGGAAGAGGGGAAAAAAGGCACTAAAAGGACAAGTTGCAGTCTTTTCATTTTGTACAGGATCAAGGGCTCATCCACTGAAGGCAGGGGGCATTTCTGGAGCAGCAAAACGCAGATTAAAATGGAAATTCAGGGGCTCTGTATTCACAAGCCAGAGTAATTTGTTATTTGCACTCTTGTATCTGACACCCTTTTTTTGCTCAGATGTTCATTTTTATTATTATACTGCTGTTATTTTCATCTGATTTTTTTAATATGTAATATTCACACATATATAAACTTCCATTCAAGCTAGAACTAGAAATTAGTGAGTCTTTAAAGACATAGCACTTCAAATATGGAAATTCAAGGAAGAGCAAGCTCAGTACCAGTGGACTTAAGTCACAACACTTTTGTTAAGAATTGAATCCTGCTGCAAGAAGAGAACCTGCAAATCACTGGACCAATTTTTTGAGGGCTCAGGACCAGGAAGGAAACTACATTTCCCACAGGGTATGCTGACCTGTGCTGGGACACAAATAGCACAAGAGGGATGGTCACACAGTGCTTTTGAAAATCAGGCCACACAGACCCCAAATACTCTCCAGATCTCATGCAAATTAGGAGAGAGCCTGCATTATTAATTTGATTATGTTTAGGTATGTGTCACATCCATTATGTTGACTGATTTTGTTAACCTGAAATAGGATAGCTAATAAAGTTGCAAGACACTGCAAGAGCTCCAATCCAAGAAGTCTTCTGTATGAGAAAGAGGAATATGCAACCTTAAAATAAATACTACAGGAATTTTTAAGGCAGAATCTGATAATGTTCTTTTTCTATTTGAATTTCCCAGTTTCTGAGCTTAAAAAGTGCAGACCACTTTGCCTGATTCCTACCCAGGATGATCCTTTGCTCTTCACAAAGTAACTCCTGGATCAAAGTACTACCTGGTTAAGGCCACAGCTTTGAAAAAGCTTCAGGTTTGTTGTCAAATCTTTCAGTGATGGAGAATCTGTTGTTGTAGTGGTGAGATTAATCTTTTTAAGAAAGATTTGGCTTTGAAAAACCCCCTGTCATCTCTAACCCTTAGATCCATCTGTAAATAGATAAGATTTTTGTGCCCAAGTTTGTCCAGGAACACTGCAGTCACAGAATAAAGGGGTCAGATAAATTAAGAAAAAAAACACCTTCCTTCTTTTCAGCAGTCACTGCTCATGTAGACTTTTCTCCTAAACCATTTTGTACTCTTAGCTTGAGTAAAGTACACAGAGCTTCTGATGACTCTCAGCATAAAGCAGATTTCCTAGGCTTCAGACCACTCAGGGAGCTTTCTTCTGAACCCCTTCTGATTTTCAAGCTCTTTTCTCTGCCTTGTTGGTCCCCTTCCAAGACGAGGTGGTTGTCATAGGCCTGGGAATTCCTGTGACAGGTGAGGTTTCTATGGACTTAGATGCTTCAGGCACAGCTGCTGAATTCCAGTTAAAAGCATTAGGATTCTCTACAGCTAACCAGTCTGGGTTTAGGTATCCAGCTTCAATGAAGTCAAGTCTTGGTGGGTTCCAAGTGGCTTCCCCAAAAGGCAAAAAGGGACAGCCACATGCACCAAAGACAAAGGAGGTTTCAGAGTAATCAAGGTTCTGTGGGTTCCCATTTCCCTCTCACTCTGTTTTCTACCCATTTGTTTTTATACCCATATATTAATGGCAGCCATTGTCCATAGATCAGCATCATGCAGCCCTAACTTGAGGCAAACCCTCTCCAAAAATGGATGTTCTGGGTGTAGCAGACTGGCTTGGAATGTCTAGGTCTAAACCAATGACACATCCATCACAGACTTCCCATCACCTTGCCAAAACTGGGATGCCTGTGTTGGGCTGAGCCTTCAACACAACGGAGACATCTGTATGTCCAGTGCCCTTTAAATGCATGGCAAATAAACACCCAACATCACTACGTGGCTTTGAAAATCCCCCTGCAAACCCCAACCCTCACTTCTACATGTAAAACAGGAATAACAGCAACTCCTACCCCGTATCTCCTTTATCTGCCCTGTCTATGCAGACCACAAGTTCTATGAGACATGAACTGGCTGCTACTAAATATAGGTACAATGTCTAGTGCAGTTTTTATTAGAGCCCCTAGGCACTACAGCTCCATAAATATCCATGTTGACTTTTTCCAGATTAAGAACACATCAATGGGAGCTTTGCTTGAGTAAGAACTGCAGGATCTGGCACTAGAGCTTTTAAACCCTAATAGGAATGAGAGAGTCTGAAGCCTCTTCCAACCTCATTCACTGGTATCAATGCTTTTAATACCAAGTCAGCTGTTGTGACACAAAGGGTATGTTTCTCTTGGTGCTGTTTCTTGGAACTGAAGAGCCCTCCTGAAGTTTTCATTTTCTTTACTGAAAAGCCCTGCTATGGTAAATCATCAACTCACCAAATTTATAGGAGGCACAGCACTTGGTATGTCACGTCTCTGAGCCCAGCCTAATGATTCACTTACTTATGCTTTTGTTCCTTTGCTTTGTAGTTCTCTTGATTTCAGCAACTGTCTATCATTTTCATGTGGCTTGCTGGCTAGAATGCCCCCTACTATTCCAATAATCATTGCCCTGCTAGAGTGTTTATTACTGACTGAACAGCTCCACAGACGGGTAAAATGACCTGAGCTGTATGAATTTTCTCTCAAGTTTCTGGGGCCTCACAATTCTTGAAAGAATGTAAAGGAAAGGGGAAGAAAAGAAAGAGAAAAAAAGCTTAGTTATGGAGAAAGGTCAAAGTCAAGTTTTTCTGCAATAGCAGATTTCTTCACTGGCTTTGGTACCTCTGTTACTGAGCACTCACCACATCACCTTCGATACTGAAAGAGCAGCTGTGAATTTGCCACGCATGGAGAACTGAGGCAGGTAACCTGTGACAGCCTTTTGTGCATCTGTGCCTCATGAGACTATTGCTTAAACTGGATGTGCTCATCCTCTGCAAAACATGCACCCTGGCTGGGGTCCCAACATGCTGGTGACTGCCTGGTTGTTTAGGTTGTGTTTGAATTGAGGTTTGTGGTAGGTGCACTGTAAAAAAAAAAAAACAAAAAACCAAACAAACCACACATACACATAAAAAAACCCAATGACCAATACAAGATAATACATAGATGGGTAAATAACTATGGGAAGATTTCCAAAACACAGACTACGCCCAACTTATATCAGTGGTTTGTTTTCCCTCTGGCTAAGATTCTCAAAAGTGGGTGCCTAAAGTTAGTCTCTCCTGGGTGAAAGCTTCTAAAGCATCTTAATAACACAGGAATTTAAGTGCCTAGTAGAATACTTCTTAAAGGCTCTGGAAAATCTCAGCCCTCCATCCACATCTTTAGTGATATGAGTTTTAAATGCTCAGTGCTCACAGTAGCTGCTACTGCAGCAGAGGGTGAGGATTCTTCTGAGGAGCCAGAGCAAGTGGGGCATCCATCACACTTTGTCTCCTGGTCTGATACCTTCCAAAAATTCACACCTAATATGGATTTCCACGTTTGACATGAGTCTTACCTTAAGCCACAACTTTTTAACATCCTGGACTTGGTTTCTATGCCACGGATGGCACACTGTGGCACTTGTACTTACAAATCACACCACAGGTTCTGTCACTCTGGGGAAGACTTCACAGCACTGTTATTTCCACATCCACAGCCCATCACTGCTGTCAGATGTGCTTGCTCTAGGCAATAGGGGGTATAAAGGGCACCAAATAAGCACAAATTCCTCTCTCGTGCAAATTTCATTCCAGCTTTAAGAGTCAACTGCAAAAGATTTCTGTGTTTAGCTGCTTCTTATGGAAAGAGGATTTTTTTCCATAGTATTAAAACAAAAACCAATTTTACCCTGGGAGGAAGGGCAGAAGGCCTCCTGGTACAGCTATTTTGGAGTAAGTGGTGCTGCACTCCTTATTCTACAAGATCTCCGTGGAAAACAGAGGACAAAAGGCATTTTTTTCCTTCTAGGAGAATTTCACTTACAGGACAGGCTAGTCCATGGAGCAGAAATCAGCTACCAAAAGGACATCAAGGCCTGGCTATATTACATATAACTCTAGGTATGTGGTGTGCCTAACACAAGAGTCTGGATTTCTAGGTTCTGATGGCACCTAGGGGAGAACATCAGCTCCCAGAGGCAATGCTTCATGGAACAAGAACCTCAGAAACAAAGGAGGAGGAAGCCTTTGCCATTGCCTAGCTGTCTCTCCCAGGGGGACACAGGGAGACAGCTAAAGTAAACCCAGGCTAGGGACTAGAAGAGACCAACAGAGCTACAGAAACCCTGGCAGAGGCCAAGGGAGAAGTGTCTTAGAAGCACTCTCCAACCACGCTCTCAAATCACTGCTGGTGATGGGGGATGGAAACTTTGTTGCTCACAAGGAAATCAAAAGAAGCAGTAAAAAAGAGAAAAATGAAATCAATGCAAAACCTTTTCATATCAGCTGGACCTAACTCAGAATTTTACTCAATCAATTTGGCCTTGCTCTCGCATCCACATGGGTCACCCAGAGGTTATGGCTTCTTAGTCTTAAGCATCAATCTCACGTCTGAGCCACTTTCAGGACAGATCCTATGTCTTTGCACTGCTTGCCAGCCATTTGTTATGATACCAAAAGTCATGCAATACCAGTCAACTGCACTCTACACAAGCTTACCCACTGTATCAGTTTTGGTCTGCAAATGAGGCTTTCTGATGAAAAAAAAAAAAGATAATATCTTTACTCAGAAGGTGACATTCCTCCATGCAAGTATTGTTAACATCTTCTGTTGCTATTAATATTATTGCCAGTAAGCTATCCATGGTGGAGCACGTACAATGAAGAGGCGCTTGAAGGTCAGAAGGAATCAATATTAATGAAAAGAAAACATACAAGTCAGGGAGGAATCACAAGCCAGCTTGAAGCTAATTTGGTTTTTTATTCCAGCAAATACACATGGTCGCTTTTGCATTGTGTTCACAAAGTTCTTGTTGGGAAGTGTTGTTAAGAACTTTTGAACTCGCCTTCAGTTTCTAAGCCACTGTATTGTCAGCCAAACTTCTCTTGTGCAATCCTAATTCAAGAAAATGGCCATTTTTCCTTTTCTGTCAATAGAGGAGCTCCTAAAATCCAGCTTCCTAAGGACCCTGGAAATGACAACAGCCACGTTACCTGTCACACCCTTACAGAGTCATAAAAACTTCTCCAAGCTGTCGTTCTGTTTGGATGTAGAACTTCCACCATGTGCTTCATGCTAAATATGGAACAGCAATTAACATCTGTGGGGAGTTCATATTTGGCATGTTTACATGAGTATTTATCCCTCCTTTGTCTTCAAGCAACAACTACTACATAATGTATTTGGTATGATTAATTGTGGGAATGTTGCTCACCCCAGCCTAGCATGACATCTCCAATTACATGACATCTTTCCCTCATTTGTAAGGGAAGAACTGATTTTTGTATCTTGACATGTTTATCATGGTGAGGCTGAGCCAGTTATCTTACATGGGCCTGTTCCCTGCTTCTCAGGGTTGACAGATTATGGTGTCACATTAAAATCACACACGCCTTGTTATTGCAGCTGCATCTTGAAAGGAAAGCAAATAGAGGAACCTCCACCACACAAGAGCTGTAAGATGATGTTTTGTTCAACGAGCCAGTGGTTTGCAAGGTTGTTTGAGGCTATTAAAATTTCCACAGTCATTTCATATTTGATTTTCCCCAATATTTTTTAAATCTCAACAATGGAATATTTAACACACATTTCCATGGTCCTGCACAAGCTTCAGCTGACCAGAAACTTGCCCTGTGGGTGGGATTTGCCTCACCCAATTTGAGCCATCTATTTAAAAGCTGTGAATCTGCACTAAATTAGGCACTCAGTCACCAGTGACAGACAGATGCTTCTTGAGAGATGACTTACCCCACCTGGTCTCACCTGGAAGTTTAGGATAGGCAGTCTAGGACCTTTGGACGCAGATACAAAGAAAAGCTAAAAGAGAAGCTGTTGTTCCCAGCAAGATCACTATTACAACCCCACCAGATCTGCTCTATGGTCATTCCAGGTGAGGAGTCATCAAGGAGGTAAAAATTAAGGTATGAGGAGTGTCTAGGGATTCCATTTTTTTTTTTACCCAATTTGTAGTGAAAAAAAATGCCTCTATGGTGATTCCAGGTGAGGAGTCATCAAGGAGGAGGTAAAAACTAAGGTATGAGGAGTGTCTAGGGATTCCATTTTTTTTTTTTACCCAATTTGTAGTGAAAAAAAATGCATCTTTGTAACTCTGCTTCAAAACTGGCAACACTTTTGTCTCCAGGGTTTTTCAAATGCACTAATGCAATCATTAATTTAGAAAGGCTCTCAAAAGAGCTGTGAGATCCAGGCTAAAATTCTTGTCCTGGTGGGCTCCACAGAAATTTGTGCAAAATTCAAGACATGAGGCAGCATGAGAAAACTACTTTGAAGGACATCTCTAGACTTCATGTTTTGAGTGGCCAACTTAGCTACTGAAGTACACATGGTGCAGGTTAGCTGGTGCTCACACCTCAGAAGGTCCTAAAAGTCCAACAGTACAGTCATGGAAAGAGGGACCCAAGCCTCAGTCATTGGATAAACAAATTCCTTTCACTTCCTCATGGTAGGACTCCAGCCAGGACAGTTGTTTAAAGGAAGGTGTTGTTTCCCTGCCCAGGAGTTTGCAAACTAAACAGGGGTGTGCAAAGGTCCACATGCAGCTTAGATCATGCACTCACTAAAATCTGCCCATCAGCTTGCAAGGGAACTTAAAACTGTGTTTGTTTCTGGAGTATAAGACAGTGCTTCAGAGAAAATTTAGGAATCTGAGATTTGGAAAAACACAGAAGGCCAATGTGATCATCTGAGATGATTTTCACCAACGTGCAAGACAGCTTCTGCTGTCCTGATAATGTTCTGTTTGCAGTAGTTGTTTCATTATCTCTGAGCAGAATTGACCCTTCACACATCCCCAGTCAGATTTACTATACCTTGAAAAACTATTCTTTTCAGGAGGCACTTATAGTCCAAGACACAAGCATATGAAGACTTCTTCTAGATGCACTTGGACAGAGAAACAACTCCACACAGAAGTCAAGGAGGCCATTCTTATTTGCAAGCACATGGGCATTTTCCCCTACTCATTCCACAGCTGCTTTTATTGGTGAAGGCAGAGTTGCAAAGGCCAAGATCAAGTGAACATTCAGTGCAGTAATTGCTGAATTCCTCAGCCTAGAAACTCTATTCTGTACAGGCAGGGCAAAGGATGGCACAAAACTTCTTTCCATCTCTGCAAAGCATAATCTTCTGGAAATACAATCTTGTGTTTTTCATTATTGTTATTGGCATGATAATTACTCCGTTATTAATGCTTAGCTCTTGCAGTTTCAGCTCCAGCACTTTATTTCTGTTTTATTATTGCTTTATTACTGCTGCTGTGGGAATGAGAGGGGAGAATTGGTCGTCCTTCCTTTCAGAAAATGGACCAGCATAAATTCTATCCCAGTATACAGTTCTTTGAACTGCCCCACAGGGTAGTTGGAAGACCAAGTCTCTAATTTTTCATTACCCTGCACTTGTTACTGGTAAGTGTGCAGTTTCTGAACTTGGTGATTAGACACAAAAAAGCAAGACACACACACACACACAGAGGACTCATGCTCAAGGCAGCAGCAGCAATACAGCTAAGTTGTCACTTCCATAGCTCACAATTAAGGGTTGTCATTAATGGACCCAGACAATTTCCTAGAAGGACTAATTAGTGCTTTAATTGGTTCTCTCCTCCTCATATTTTTGTTTACCCATGCCCAGAGGATCTCCAGCTGTGTTAAGCAGTTTACCAATTAATAATGCATTTGACCTTAATCGTCCACTTTTTCTGACTCAGCCATTTTTCCGCCTCATTTATTCAGCTGACTTACAGCGTGTCATTTCCACCTATTTCTCAGCAGCTGGAACCCACTGAATGCTGCCACTGTCCCTGGGCGAGGGCTGCCTGGTGCCCAGCGTGTCCTCTGTGGGAGCCGTTGTAGTCCTCCTTGCCCAGATAGGCTGCCTTTGTCAACATCCACCACCCCATTTGGTGGTTCTCTGGGAGTTTCACGGCCAGCCCCCTCCAGTCCTCCCCTTTCCTGAAGATGTTTTTCACAGCCATGACTCAGCTGTTTATTTTCCTCTTCCTGCTTCTTCTTTCACTCTGTGAGCCTCTTCCACCCACTGCACCCTGAGAGGAAGGTGAATGACTCCTCATTTTCTCTCATGCAAGCAAGAGGGGGCAGGGAATAGCTGAAAGCACTAGAGAAGGAAAGGAAAGAAAATAGCCCCCACCCTCAGATTTATTCCTTCTGAGGGTCCATCTCCCTGTCCTCACTGGGTTGCCTTTCCATTCAGTGTGCTCTGTGCATCACCTGTTCTCAGCTGGTGGAGGAAGAAAACAAAAATGTCATGAGAGAGCCTAAGTCTCATGGCCAAAACCATAAAGCTTGCATCCCAAATTAGAGGCTCAGACTGCTCAGATACACTCCTGACCCAACGACCAACCCTGCTGTCAAACCAGTCCTCCCCCAGTGATTTGGAAGAAGCCACTGGTGCTCTTTCACCAACGATTCTGAATGTCCTGAGGAGAAGAAAGTTACCTCCAACCTGAAATAAGGAGTGCCAACATAAAGTACACGTGGGAAGATGAACCACAAGAAAAAAAAAAAAAGGACAAAAAATGCCACGAGTCCAGTGGCTCCAGCACACCTGCTTCAGCTTCCACTGGAGTAGAACAGCACAGAGACGAGTTTTGCAAATCCCTTCACAAAAGCTGCTCTGTCCAATTCCATCACCTGGATCAAAATAACATGAGGGAGCCTTGCTAGAAGCGCCAGGAGGATGGGCAGGTCTCAGCTCAGAGCCCACTGCCAGCCCCAGGAGAGCACAGTGAAGAGACACCCTGTTTTCTTCTCCCCACAGTAGTACTTGGCATGCCTAAGAAAAGATGCTTTAACACAGCAGCAACAGTAGCACTAAAAAGAACACTTGGGTGTTAAATCATCAGGAAAAAAAACAATGATTATCCTTTTCTTCTTTGTGTTCTTTTTGTTTTCCTGCCAAATACCAGGGAGAACAAAATAGCAGGTTTCTTTTTTTTTTCTTCTGTGTAAGGCAGACTTGTAAAGTCAGAGGGAAAACAAATCCTAGGCAAATAACTCAAAAGCAAATAGCTGGAGGAAGTGAAGGTGGGGAGGCAGGCAGTGGGAAGACCAACTGATACATTTGCAGCATTTGCTGTATTAAGACTTGAAGTAGGAAGATGAATGAGGAATGGGCATCTCCATAAGCAAGAAATGTCCTGCTTTCTTTGGTGGACAACATAGTGCTTAAACTTACATCCCAAGCCTAAAACTGCTACTAACAATCCACTGTGACAGACACCAGGGGGGCTCTCACACCCAAACACCCATGGGATCTGACTGGGGAGGAAAGCTTGTGCTTAGAGCTAGCTCTAGCTGATCTAAACCAGGCTGATAGATCAATTCAAAGCAATGGCTTTACACAAACGCCTACAATTCAAGATTTTATGATATAAACTTTCAAGACAGAGAAGTACGTGCATCCACACAGCCAGAAGAGTCTGCTGGGTTTGCTGGGACTACAACTCTGCCTAAAGGTACCTTTAGGATGCTCCTAAGAGCCATGTCCAGTGGATAGTCAAAATAACACATGAAGGGATGTTCCTAGATCACTCTGGATTTGCAGGAAAGTTTGAGCCTGGCACCCTAGAGTCAGGATCTAGCCTGATTTAGTGTGACCATGGACACCTCAGTGGATTTACAGTCCGGTGGCCAAGCTCAGAACAGAGTCTTCATAAGCATTATAGTGCTGAGAGTATGGCAAGAAATGTGTCATCTTAAAATATTCACCAAGGGATAGACTAGGACACACATACCTGTTTTGCATAAAAAGGTCCCTCCTGGTCTGATCTAACCAAGATGACCTGATGTCACTGATTTCTGAGTAGTAAAACTGAGAGCTTCTGTGCAGGACCGGGGCCATGCCAAAAGTAACATAGGGTAAGCATGGAAGCCAGCCCTTGCCACATGAGTGCTTCATCTGCTCTGGGCTGGGACACTGACTGCTCTGGGCAGTTCTCTGGACCTCTGAGCCATGCTGGGAGCAGAGGTGTGCTTTGTTTTCCATCCCTGCACGCATTCCTCTCAGGGAAGAGGAGCCCTGAGGCCAAGCCAAGCCAGCATCTCGCGTTCTTGGACTCCACAACCATATTGGACTCTTTATCTGGGTATTGCTTTCTCTCCTTCGTTACTCTTAATTTGAAAAATGAGCTCAAATCCCCACCTATTGGCACACAAAGGAAGGTTCCTCTCCCTCCTTAACCCTGCTGTGACCACAACAGCTGCTACAACACAGAAGTACCTATGTGCACGTATCTCGTGCCAGTTTTCCTCTCTCCTTCCTTAAAAAAGAAAGATGTCTCCCCATGCAGCACACCAAAAATCCTGCCTGTTTAAAATACAAAACAGCAGCAAACTGAAAGAGTCCTAGAGAGGCCAGTGCCTGCTGTAATAGGATTAGGGGCTATATCTCAGGCAATGCTTCTGGAATCAGCTGTTTCTTATCTGGGCTTCTTTGTAAGAGCTGCGATCTCTTTGTACCAGACTCTGTTACTGGGCTACCTAACAAATGCTATTTTTGGCTGACTGTACAAATGCCATATATAAAACCAGAGTTTCTAGGATGGGAAGCTACTTTGTCACTGAATAGCCCAAATACAGGTGCTTTAACTGGTGAAATAAATGCAAATCTCCTTCCCCAGCCTTTGCTGGGGGGGCTGTCTCGAAGAGCAGACCGCACTTTCTCCTAGCTCCTCCATACCATGCACCAAAGATTACCTTTTTTTTTATACCACAATTAAGTCTCTGAACTATTTTGAAATCCCACACAAAGACAGTCTGGTACAACAGGCATTACACACACATGCTTCCACATGCCTCCTGTTTACTACCAGGCACACCAGCGTAGCCCATCCTAGGTAAACTTGTTCCCCAATGGTCTCCCAGGCACATCTCCTGTTTCCCACCATCAGAAGATGACAACTGTTATGGAAAATAACCAAGAGAGCTAAAAAAGATGTGGCATAAAGATGACATCTTGGCCCCCTCCTCTCTTCTTCTCCCAAAAAATCATTCCTTCCCCAGCTAATAAAACACCCTGCTGGATAATTAGCTCCCCCTCACCCCTGCAGTCAATATGTTTTGCCCTACTGAGAGTCTGCTGGTTTCCAGGAGGAGCACTGCAGAGGAGAACTACAGGAGACATTCCTGCCTCTCCAGCTCTCCAGAGCTGGGCAAGCTCCCGTTTTACACAGCCCCTGGTCCCTGGAGCCCAGGCCCAGCGCAGAGCAGAAGAGCTAAAGATAAGAAAGTGCCAAGATTCTCAATCCCCCTTTTTTCTTCCTGCACTAACCTAATTTTACGAACTGAGCTGGGTGACTTTCACAGGCAAAAGCTGCCTACACAATGATTTCTGTTCCACTCTCTCCCAGCCCTTTTCCTCCACAAGTAAGAGCCGATAACCATCTCTTGCAATTCAATAGGCTTCATATCGTCTCCAGGAAATAATTGAACTCTTTGTGGCTTTCAGAGCAACATTTTCGTATTTTCCCTGGCATCAAAATAGTGCTGGACTCTGTTTAAATGGAAGAGATGGCCAGTCTGCATTAGCTGGGGGAAGAGAAAGTTAAGAAGAAGACAAGTCAGCTGCCTGCAAATAGAGTGAGCAGGGCAAACCCAACGGCTTCCAAAGAGAAGGACCAGTCCTTTCACCATGTGTTAACTGGCTCACTCTTCACTGCACCCTAAAAAACAGAGGCTCTAAAAAACTGAGAGTCTGAGCCAAAATCCATTATTTCAATGGGACCAGTTCCCCATTTCACCCCATATCAAAATAACCTGACATGTTTCTGTTCTGGCACAGGTTTCCCCCTCTCCTCCATCCACCACAGAGCATCATTACCATCACACTCCTCCAAAATAAGTCACTCCAGCTGGTACAGAAATCCCAGATAACATCCACTTTGTTAGGAAAAGCTAGAGGAAGGAACTGGACCAGCTTTCCCAAGCCAATCCCCAAAGTAAAATTAGCTATTCATATATCACTGTGCACTTGTCTGGTGCTCTCCAGTGACAGTTTGTTGGGTACAGGACATCCCTGGACACTGTCAGCCTAAAATTGGAGTCCTATCCTGTAGAACTTTTCATGCAGACACAGCCTCCATACTTCAGGTGAGCTACCTTCATCTGGATAGTCAGCCTCCAGTAGTTCATGGGATAGCCCCCACGATACCTGTGGACCATTACAACCATTGCAAAACCTCCAAAACCTTTTCTATGGGAATATTCAAACACATTCCTGCAGGGCTTTCACATGCCACATCCTTCTGCCTGCCTGCCATTGGTTTTGTGCCCTGTCTCCTCGCTTTAGTGCCCACAGACTTCTGCTGGAAGCATTAATGAGAGCAATGTGCAAACAAATGTGGAAAATAATCTCTAATGCTGCAGGCTCAGAGGCCAGCGGAAACCAGAGGATGTTTTCTGGCAAAACAGCAGCAATAAGAGCTGTTCTCTAAATAAATAATGTCTCACTGCATACATTCTTAGCACCAGCAAGGAGACCTTGGGCTGAAGGCTCTAACTGGTGTTTCTTACCCACCTCCAGGGAAGCACTGATGCACAAGCCCCTGCCATGAAGCCACACATCCAGGTGGGCATGGTGGCCAAAGTTCACTCAACAGGCAAATTTCAGGAGTCCTCACCTTTCTTGCTGCCTTGATAATGATGCCTTATCTGGCTATAAAGTAATTAAATACTATCATCTCCATGTTACACAGAAGGAAACGGTACCTCAGCAACGGGGTACAGCTGAGCACACAGGAGAACAGAAGTACAGCTAATCTGAGAGCCCAGCATGACTCTCAACAGGAGCAAAATCCTATATAAGCCTGACTTCCACACCACCTCCTTGGATTAGAGCTCCTGGGGGGCAGACCATAGGGATGCCCTCCTGCTACCAACCACTCGCACACCAGCTGGCTCTGCCCTGCCACCAATGACCAACAGTGGCCATCAGTGTCCTGCCCCATGGGGCCAGCTCCTGCCCGCTCCCTGAGCTCCCCAAGCCCCATGGGCAGCCCAAGGTCTGCCCACACAGAGGCATTATGTCCATAGTCCTTGGCTCCTTGCATAGCAGACAATCCAGAGCTCGTTACGAAGCACAGGGGCCACTCAGTGGCTACCACACCTTGCACAGAAATGTTATGACAGTTGTCTCGGGGTTGTTACCACTGTCTGTCACACACACTGGGGCCGGGGAGGTGGAGGAAGCCAAGACCAGCAGCCCATTTGTTGCCTGCCCTGATAGACATCCTATTGATAGCTCCATCTCACGCTGGCAAAGCCCTTTGTACCACTCTGGGACAGCTGCTCTGATGCCAAGAATTCCTCGCAGGCTGGCCAGCCCTCGTGGTGCTACCAGGGAAGCTCCAGTTTCAGCAAAGAATTTGATGGTTGTCTGGCAAGTGTATAAATCATAAAAGTAGCTTTGTTCTGCAACACTTCAAACCTTTTGGGCTCTCTCATATGGCTGCAGTTTGCTGGCACTTGTTGTTCAATTTATGTAAGCTAAGCTGTGCAAACTCCTACCTTTCCAGCCTGTAGGCAGCCTCTTATACCACACAGAGATGCTGCCCCACCACTCCGAGCTGCATTTTGCTGACAGCAGGGCCTTTTTTGGAAAAGGTGCAGCCACTTTTTCTTTCGAGATTTAATTTCACAGGAAACTCAGTGGAGTCCAGGCTTTTAAAACCAATTCTCTTAAACCAAATGAGGAGGCTGCATCCAAGCGAGCCCTGTGCCTGGGAAAGGAGACCCAGAGAGCAAAGCTCTCATTTTGCCCCAAAACAAATGCAGCTCAGCCAGCAGCAGGGAGAGTTGCCTTACTCAGGAGATGGGGAGGATGCAAGGCAGCCAGGGACTGGGGCTGTGGGAGTTTTCCAACCCACAGGTTAAAAAGTGGTCCTGAACAAAGAGGGCTTCAGACGCTTTGTGCCGGATCCCCACGAATCTGTAGGTGAAGTACTAATGTCCAAAAAGTCCCTGCAAAAGTGCACTGCAGGGGTGCAGAACAAGACCCTGCTGGGCCTGTCCATGGTGAGTGGCATTTACTGCTCAGCCAGCCCCCAGTGGAGAGGACATCAGGAGGAGCCATGGCAGCCAAGCCTGTGCCTCCACCCCCACTGCAGCATCAGCAGCCACTGCCTGCAAAGGAGAAGGCACCAAGGGAAATGAAATTCCCTTTGTAGACACAGCCCGGGGCGAAGGCATTGTTTGAGTCTCTGGGTTCCTCCAGAAGAGAGGGAATGGGGGCAGAGGCTGCCATGCTGAGCAGTGGTCCCACCCTACCCCCTATCCCACACCGGCCAGGTGAGAAAGCAGCATTCCGTGGGCAGGGAATGGGTGTATCCCAAGAGGAGTGGGCCAGGCTTTTATCTGGTGTGAAACTACACAGTGCCTTTGATGTTGATGGGTCTGACTGGTGGGTTGGAGCAGGAGCCCTGTGATAATAAGGTGAAGCCAGTGGAACCTGTTCAGATGCTCAGCTCATTTGAAAATCAGGAGGTTATAGGGCTGCCGAGCACGCAGAGCATCTGCACAACACAACGTGGGGCTGTGCAGGGACCTAAGCCAAAGGCAGCTAACAAACGAGAAAGGAAGAACTGGAAAGAAAAATAAAAGCTTCTGTTTTCAGCAAATCCCCAAATTTCTTCCCAGGGCAAAGGACTGGTTAGAAATCTCAGCCATTTAAGCCTTTCACTCAGCTTAGGCCAGAGGTTTACCAACAAACGTTTCTTTAAAAGAAACAGCTAAATAGATGGGATGTCAGGATGAGAACCACATCAAAAACCAAGAGTTAGCATCAGTCCAGGCTCAACATGTTGCCTTTCTCACCTCCTTGGTAGCTGCACCACTGGACTCTCCCCACCCCTGCAGGCTGCCAGAGCTGCTTGCTGGGCTGTGGTTCCCTTTTCTGCCACTCCCCAGCAGTGCAGGCTGTGGCACAGACCTGCCAGGGTTCCTCCTGTGTGAAGCTGAGCTGGGGGAATAAATCACTCTAGCTGGGGGTGTCAGCATCAGGGCTCTGATGGGCACATCAAGACCCTTCAGCACTCACAGGCTCGGCTCTCTGGCAGCTAGAAAGGACACGGCAGGCAGTAGGACCCACGATGAAGAATGTCATGGTCACACATTCTCTTCACAACTGATGTTTAAAGGCCCTGTGGACCATGAAAGTCCTGGAGAAGGACGATTTCATGAAGTCCTTCCCCACATCCTAAGGTCCAGGAGAATTTGCAGGTTGGAGTGAAATGAAAAAGGAGTATTGTGTGAGATCCCAGATGGAAAAACTTGGGTGGGGAAGAGCTGTATTTCAAAGCTCAAGCTATGTATATATATTTATAGATGTGTCTGTATGCATGTGTGTATATACATATACATACACCTCTCTTTTCATCACTGAGCTACACAACCATGCAGTGCACACACACACGCCCACGTGTCTGTCCATTGCCCCCCTGGTAAGTGCAGCCCAGTGACACGTCACAGCTTGCTGCCCCTGACCCCACAGGAAGGTCAGGACTCATCCTGCTGAGGAAATTGACTGTCCAAACCAATTAAAGACTGTGAGCAAGCAACGAAATCAAAGCAGATATTGCAAAATGCCAAAGAGTGATTTTTTACAGCTAGATTCCACTCCTGTTGGTCCCCGAGCCTCGGTGCAAAGCTGAGAGATGGCAGTCACCCCTCTTGGGTTCATCACATCCATCCTGCCCTGCTGAGGGCTGGCAGTGGCACCACTGCTGTGTGTGCATCCATGCCCGTGCCATCTCTGAAAAGGGTGGCATGAGCCATTGCCTGTTTTGTTCTTCAGCAGGAAAAACAGGAGTTAATAATTTAGAGATTTTCACTAGCCACGTGATTTCATCTCCCTCTCTCCATCTAGGGTCTCCCATACCAGACAGACCATTAAATGCACTACTGTGTGCAAGGATGCACTGCTACTGAACGTTTCCAGATTGCAAATATCAACATGAACAAGCTGGTTTACACTTAAAAAAAGAATTAAAAAAAAAAAATCCCAGCATATAGTTTTCTTCTCCTGTATCCAAGATGTGAATGAGCACTCACACCCCTGAAAGCAGTCAAATTACATCCCAGAATCAATGAGATCCAAAGGGGCTCAGGATCTCAAAAGGGGCAGTTAGGGGGACAGAAACGTTCTAAAGCTGAGGAAAGACCTCATGGAGGAGGCAGGAGAGGGGAGGAAAAATAACAAAGCACCTACCTGCAGGCCATAAGAAAGGTTTCCTGCAGGAAATTAAAACTCGTAAGTCATGCATGCCACCTAAGCCCATGCCAGGAAGAAGAAACAAAAGACTGGGGAAGGGAAGGGAGCAGCAGAACAGTACTCAATAACCAATAGCTTTGGTTTTCTGAGTTTCAAAGCCTCAGGACATTAGCTGATGTGGAAGGGGATGGGATGAGAACATTGTGGCAAGGCTTGGGCAGCTGGAGCTTGTGCCAGCTCATGTGGACCCATGCAAACCCTCCAGAGGGGTGAAGTCCTGGCTCAGTTCACTTGGGCACCCTGGGCTAATTGGGAAACACTACCACCCCCCAAATCCCAGGGCAGAGGAGGGGAAGGGAGGGTTTGCAGATGCTCCTGGCTGTGGCTATGGGTCCTCCTGCAAGGAGAGAAGGAAGGCAGTGGCAGTAGCAACCAGCAGAAGGAGAGGTTCATGCATAAACAACAGAAAGGAGAATAGCCAAAACTATTGAGAAGAGTCGCCGTGCCTCTGTGGGGAGACCTGTAGGAGAGGAGGGAAGAGTCAGGGAGGGCTGTGAGGAGCACAGACACATTGCACTTCAGGAGAGGGCATTTTTTGCAGTCAGTCAATGGCCTGCAGCAGAGGAGACACACTCCCATGCCTTACAAACCCTGAAGGCCAAAGCAGGTTTCCCTAGGGGAAGCCACTGCTTCTTCCTGCAACCTTTCCCACTAGGGTTTTTAGTTGTTTTCTCTATTTTGGTGCAGTCTTTTTTTAACATCTTCCTGAAATCCTCCCATTGCTAATTAATGTCATGCACCCACCAGCTCGCAGGATGAGGTCTTCAGTGCCAACCTCTTGCCTGAGGCTGACAAAAGGCAGAAATGCCTTTGCCCAGCTGCTGCTGCTTCTCCATGCTGGTGGGGGAAACCAAGCCTTGCAAAGAGCAGCCCTGTTAGGTCTGTGGGACAAGTACATCAGGTTTGCACCTCTTTAATCCAGCTCTTTGGAGGCAGCCCTGGACCAGCTGCAGAGGGGATGGATGATCTCCCTGAGTGGTTCAGCCCAGCCATGCATGATTGCCCTGTGTCTGGGGACTATCTTTTCTCCATTCCCTTTGAAATTTTATAGCCTGCAGAGGCTATTTCTAGGCTTTCTCACTGATGGCTGTCCTTTCAGCTCAAATGCAACGCCTGCCACTGAAGCTCTCATGGAGTGGGGAAGGAAAAGAGAGATACTGACACAGTTGTTGCAAAGGAGAAGGAAAAGATACTCCAGTTTCTTTGGGGTTTTCTACTTTTCTAACTTTATGGTCATTTAAGTAATTTCATTTTCACTTTCCAATTTCTCCGCGTATTTTGCTTCTGCAGTTGTTTGGGGTTGACCTCATAGACCTGTTCATCTTCATAGCATACCTACTCCCTTGGACCTCATCCACAGGAAAATGAATTACATAAAACTTTGTTTTGTTTCTAGCAGCGCTCATACCCACACAGCATCCCCCCAGATTAGGGGAAAAATCTCTGCCCTCATCACAGTAACTGCTAAAGCTCAAAAGGGTACAGGTGGAGCAGTATTTCTGCTGGCCCTGAAACAGCCAACTCCAGATTTCTCACAGAGAGCCCCTTTTCCTTCTTCCCTCTAACCTGAAAGCGTGGAGGTTGGTGCACTGGAGCCCCTTGAGGCTGATGTTTATTCCTCTGCCAGAGCAGGCTGGGGGAAGACAGCAGCAGATGCAAGTGTCTGATTCTGGCCTGACACCACTGCTGTCTTCTGCACCAGACAGGACATCCTTACAGACACTCTGCCACCCCATGTCAATACAGCCCTGGTTCTGGCAGGACAACAATATTTCTAATTATTGCTATAAATGACTGTAGCTTTCACAGGGTGAAAATCTGGATCTATGGAAAACAACCCATGGAAGAAGCAAGATATTTCCCAACAGGCTTGCAAAGCGTGCCATCAGATGGAAGGGGCATCTGATTGCTGTCCAGCTGCACTGCCCAGGTCCCAGCACTTTCCAAAGCAAAAGACTGTCCTATCTGGAGCCCTCAAACCATTCCAGCTCTCTGCATGGTTATCTGCACGGGGATGTGGCTGGAGGCACTGTTTGAGAAATGCAGTCACTTGAAATGAAAAGGGAGTCCTTGCATTTAACAGCTACAGGGAAAAGTCTAACCAGCAGATTTTAAAATAACTTTTCCTGAATATTCATGATCTTTTTTTCTTTTTTTTTCCTGGCTAACCTGCAAGGAGGGATATGTCTTATTCATAGCAACAAGGAGCACCCACATGCAGCACTCATGTGCAAGTATCTGACATGGCACTGGCCTTGAGCTCCTCCATCAGCATGACTTGTATACTCCAGAGAACTAAACAGAAAATAAAAGAGGTTTTGCTGGTGCTTTGGAAAAGGCTTGAATAAAAAAGAATTTTTTTTTTTTTTAAATTAAGAAAAAAAAAGAGATCAGAAAACATCACCACCTCCCACAGACTCCTAGACAGCATTCTGCAGGGCCCCAGGAAGAAATAAGTTCTTTGTTGTTAAGCTGCTGAGCTGGACTCAGCAAGGCAGGTCAGATTCATGGGGCAGCCCAGCAAACTGCAAAACTTAGCAGCAAGTTTGCTGACTGATGGGACTCACAGCACTGAATTATGGATTCCAACACATCCATGCTGCTTGCAGGGACAGAGAAAGAGGCGAAAGCAAGAGAAGAAGAAAGCTAGTGCCAACAGCAATCTAATATGCCAGGCACTCCTCTAGGAGTGAGACATCTGACATTCACTTCCCAGTCTGAAGACTAGCTAAGGCTGATACACAAGTGCTTGGACTTCTGGGGCTGAGAAAACCCAGGCTTGAGCACCCCAAAGCCCAGCAAACCTACTGTGGGTCTCCAAGCAAAACAGGAGTGTGAAGTTACCATGCACAGAAGTTTGTCCTGCATTCACTACATCCTCCCAGCAAACACCCAGAAGAGTAAAACCCAGGGTAGCAGATCCCATGCATTCATTTTTAAACATGGGAAAAGATGTAATATTTACTCTTAATAATACTCTTAAAGTAATATTTAGAAAATAAAGCAGCCTCTGACTCTGTCATCACAACTATTTTAGGCAGGAGTTGCCACACTGGGAAAAATTCAAGCTCCAGCCTGTTCAATATCCAGAGGTTTCATTATGTGCACATTATGAATACTTGTCTAGTCTTGGCTCTGGTGCATTACCTTCACAGCTTTCTGCATGGAGAACACCTTAAAATTTCTGATTTTCCCAGGGTGGAGGCAATTTTCTGTATTCTGTGGGATTTACCTTCAGCATGGCTCAGAGCCTTGAGGTTTTTTTTTACCTTACTATATCTCAGCTTAGCTTTAGCCAGAACTCGTCTGAGTACAAGCTGCATTTTATTATGTATTTTTGTTGCTAACTAATTAGGACTGCAGCTGTAAATAAGAGATACAGGGCTCGCTCTCTGCCAGATCAGCACTGAGCCAAAGAGCACTTTGTCAGCAGCCCAAAGCTTGTGTCTAAAAGGCTGAAAAGAAGATGCAATAAACCTCTGCCCTCTTCTTCAATAGGAGAGCAAGGCCTAAAGAGGTGGCAGTTCTCTCCATTCAGCTCAGATCTTTTGACCTGAGCAGCCCTCTGTTCTCAGGAAAACAGACACTGGCCCCTGAGATTCAAAATGTCCCAGGCTGTCAGGGGCTTGGGCATGAGCAGGCTGGGCTAGTAACCTTCAATGGGCCCAGGGAGCTGGAGATGGGGCTGGAGGAGAGACTTCTGCATCCAGGCTAGAGCAGAGTGGGGGAGCAGAGGGACCATTCACTGAAAGAAGAAAGCATCGTCCATCTCTCTGGTGAAAAAGCAGTGGTGGCAGGGAGCAGAGCCTGCAAGCAGCAACTTTGGACAGGCAACCTCAGAGCCAGCTGTAATTTTTAATAAGCAATTTTATTGAACCCCATAAATAAATAAGCAAATAAGTAACAACTGCTCTGAAGTTGTACGTGAGGTTTTTGTGCTAAGGGTGGAAGATGGTGACAGGATCTGTCAGGACCAGCTTTCCAAATTTCCAAATCATTAAGAAACCCTATTGAGGAGAAGGAGGGGTTAATTGCCTTTTTTTTTTCCATAGAGTTATTTATTTTTTAATGACACAAATAATCAGGACTAGGGATGTGTTTTAGACATTGTTCCTTCCCCTTAAGTGATGCCATGACACTCTCCATCAGCTGCATCATTAAATCAGAGGGGAATGAACCAGGAGACAACTCTGAAGGGCTTTGAATGGCTCAGCAGAAAGAGTTTACAGCCTCCTTCACGGGTGCTGTCTCCAGAGAGTGAGCTGGGGAGGGCTCTTGGTCCCAGAACACTAAAAGCAGGCAAAATATCAGGAAAGGTAACACTGTCTCACACTTTCCCACCTCTCAGCAGGCACAAGTAAGTGCTAGACCAAAGCAGTGTATCTTGATTTGCCAAAATCAAGTTGTTACTACAAGTGGCCTTTGCTCATTCTTGCTCCATCGCTGGCAGGTGAAATATGGATTTGGGCACCAGGATAAACTAAGCTGCAAGCCACCAGAAGCAGAGGACACCTACCATAAATCCAGGCCTGCCCTGTGGCTCAGCCAGACCACATCTCACACCAGGGGCAACAAGCAGGCCACCAGCCACAGTGAAGTTCAGGAAGGCTCTGCAAAAGCTCTGGTGGCCCTAAAATAGGGCAACAGCTTCTCTCATTCCACAGAGACCTTCCTGCCCCAGCTCTTTTAGTTCAAGCAGCCACCTGAGGCAGCTCCCACAGCAATTGGCACAGATTATCATACACAAGAACCAAAAGTCCTGTGGCTTGGTGATCTTACACCTATGTCTTTGTGTTGATGGCTTAAGTATCCTGACAGATTAACATGAAGTTTCTATTGCTGCTACTCAGGCTATATTTGCACCAAAAGGTACTAGTTCAGCAGTGACTTGTCCCCTGGAAATCTACTGATAAATTTTGGCTTGTACTGAAAAGGGGAAGGAAATACAGAAATGGAGACTTCCATGGAAATCAGCATTTCTTCTGCCCTTTAAACACTCCTGCCCAGGATGAGGTGACTGCCAACCTACAAAGACTCTCCAGCCTGGCATGGCTGGATCCAACAGAAAATGTTATTACTGTAGCCTGGCCAGCCACCCTTCCCAAACACTCATGCTGAATGGATTCATCCTTGAACCTAAGAACTAATTTTTACATGTATGTTGGGTTTTTTTTTTTGCAAACACCATTTTCAACCCTATTTAAGGAAAAGGGGGAAAGGAAGAATGGAGTTCTTCTTCACCCTTGCCTTTGCAGACACTGTAGTGTCAGGACTCTCATTACAATATCTCAATATCAGGCAACTGGAAGGTTAGAAGACACATGGCCAGCTGTTGAGAGGCCAAATGTGAGCTTCCAGCAAACTCACCAGAGCATAGAACCCCTCTTCAGGAAGAAGTGGCATCTGGATCTGACTTCTCCAAACCATAGCTGTGCTTAGGGGAAGGTCAGCTTCAGTGGTGGCACAGGGGTGAGGGAGGGAATATTTGCAAGCCTGCACTGATTGCAGGGTTAGCCTTGCAGGCTAGTTCATTCCCAGGTTTGGTGGCTAAACTCACAGTGACCTCACGAGGGCTTTCCACGCTCTGGAAAGGCATCACCCTTTTCTGTGCACTTTGCAAGGGTTGGGCATCCCTGCCTGGAAATCCCTCTTGTGGCGTTAGGGTTCCGGCTGCAGCAACAGCAGCTGTGGGAATTTTATTAGCAAAGGGTCTTTAATAGTTTCCACTGAGAGAGGGGGGGGGAAAAAAAAAGAGGCAAAAGAAAACAAGGGTGCTGTGAAGTGGTTTGCTGCACTCATGTTCTGCAGACCAGATGCACACCCGCTGGCAGGCGGGACTTCGCTCATGACGCCAGTTGTGGTCAGCAGAGGAAGCTAAAAAAGGAACTGGGGGTTTCTATTAATCGAAGAGGGGGTGGGTAGGAGCTTACAGGAATCAGGGATGTACTGCTGCGGATTTACATGCAGCACAGGAGATGTGTGCCTCAGAGATAGGCAGCTGATCACCAAGAATGAGCAGTCCTGGAAACTGAAAGCAGCTTCCAGGAAATGTTGAAGGACCGAGCTGCTATTGCTCAGCGTTTTCTAGGCAAACATGGGAGAACTCCACTGGTTTTCTTGACCCTCTGGGATGTTTCAGCTATCAGACAGGGTTCCTCCAAAGAAGAAGCAAAGATAAAATCAACCACTTGTGAGCGGACAGCACAGAGCAATGGATGATGTCTCCATATGTGACAGGAATCCTGCACCCCAGCTCCCTGGCTAAGGGGTTTCCTGATGCCTCCTACTCACCTCACCCTTCAAAGTCTCAAGAGTTGAAAGAAAGAAAATGGACCAAATCTGCTGGCCCATCTCCTGGTTTAAGGAATGCTTTTGACCTCTTCCCAGCAGAATTAGACCTTAGGTACTAAGAAAACAGCCCCTGGGGTTTTCCTGTTTGTAAACATTTCATGATAAGAACTTCCTCTTAACCTTCTCATTGGGGTTAATATTTATTTCACTAATAGCTGGGAGAAAATAACATGGTTTCTCTTCAGGATCACTGTGTTTTATCTGATTGAACTACCACCATTCTTTATAGCCACAATTCTCCACTTTGGAAATCCCCCTGAATTTTCCTGAATTTGCTGGAGAAAAAAAAAACAAACACAAAGAGTATTGCTGTTTTCAAGAACTAGTGCCACTTTCTGTAGCATCCTCATGCCCCCTGAGTAACACTTCCTCCTCCATAAGAAGAAGTCAGTCACTCATTCTCACAGCAATCCTAAAGTCCAGTCCAAAAGCTGAATTCTTTCTTAGTGATGGCAGTGAGCCTGGAGGAATTTTTCTTCCTTTTGTTTTACTTATTAAGAGCTCATTTAATGTTATTGTTCACCTTGAGGAGTCTGGCTCCAGGACTGAACGCCGTGAGGCAAAACTCATCCTGACCCTGATAAAAATCATGTCAAATGTGGGATCAATATGAGATATAGTCTTATATAATATATACTGTGATATGAGTCACATCCTTGTGCAATCTGGTCCAGTGAGAGGTGTCCCTGCCCACAGCAGGGGTGTTGGAACTAGATGATCCTTAAGGTCCCTTCTAACCCAAACCACTCTATGAGTCACATCATAAGAGTTAGGTTACAGGTCTCACCACTTCTTAGACTGGCCACTGCAACAACACAGCATAATTTATTTTTATTTTCCCTGATGAGCTTACAGCCTTCATCTCTAAGGGACCTTAAAATAACTGTGAAGGGCCAAAGATGGTCCACAAGGCACATTTCTCACATCAGTTGGGTTTGGGACTGCTTAAGGGCTAGGGATGTTACAAAACAGCAGAGAAATCCAACAAGCTGTTGTCATAACTTCAGCCTCAGGTTGGCCAGGGGACTAGCTCCTCTTGTACCACACCCACTAGAACCTCGGGATCTTGAACACTGCCACCTCAAAATCCAAACTCAGCCTCTGACCTTCCAGGGCCTCAGCTAAGGCAGGGTGGAAAAGATCCAGTCCTAATGAAGAAATCCCTATTCCTCCATCTCTGCTGTTTCAAGCTGTACAGATCCAAGACTCCAGTTTTGCTTTTTTCTCTAATTATATGTGAAACCAAAGCCTAAGAAACCAGAGTTATTTCAGGAGAACTTACCAACAGCTTCCCCACGGACCCTACAAAATTAGAGTAGACCACTACCTCTTTCTATGGGTGTGTGTTAAGGGAAATGTTTGGCTCATGCAGTTGTCATGTACAAAGAATTAAAACCCCATTCCCTGCAGATGGAGAGGGCAGGACATTACTCATGACACTGCACATCCAGAATAGGGACCTCCATAGCACTGACTGCTTTACTGGGTACACTTTGCTGCAAATTATCATCTTATGGCACATGTCACAAGAGTACAGGTGTTTTCTCCAAATGTCCTGGCCAAACTCCAATAATGACATTCCCTCTACCTAAATTCCCTCTGCAGACTCGGCCAAGCACAATCATTAGATGTCCTTTGCTGGAATGTTCTCCTGTGCAGTGTAAAGCAGGTGCCTCACTTTGCACCAGAAGCAGCTGCACTTAAGTGCAAGGAAACCAAATTGCCTCACAGAAGTGTGAGAGTCCATGAAGAGGGATCAGATTCTTCCAAGCAAGAGGTGATTTGGAAAGGCAAGACTCTAAGATTTGTGCCCTTGCCACCATGCTCCATCCCTACTCAATGGACTAAAATGGCTCGCTGAGGACTGGACCAGCTGCCAGGTGGGTCAGGGCCAGAAGCATGAGGGATAGGGCCAGGATGGGGAAATAGCAAGGGCTTGGCCCTCCACTGATAGGGACAGACAGTTTTAGGTCTGAGTTGGTGAGGATGGGAGGGGGACTCACGCCCAGAGCCCAGCCTGGGTACTAGAAGAGAGCAGCAGCTGCAGGGAGCTGAGCTTGCTGAAGGTGATTTTTTAACAGCCAGCTCAGGAAATCACTATGATTTTAACAGCCAATTCTACAGAACACATCTGAAGTGCCTTTGACACAACCCTCACCCTACACAGCATCCAAGCTGTCCCTAATGCCTCCCCTGACCCTGCTCTGCATTTAAAATAAATTCCAGGGAGCATTATAATCTGGACAAAGCAGAACAGAATTAGATTTAGGAGAGAGCAACTAAGGTGACTGCCCAGGGCCTGAAACTGGAGGAGACCCCCACTAATCCACATGAGCCAGCAGCAGAAGTCAGCCCCTCCAGAGGGAGGAGGTGAGAAGTGCCCCAGCCCTGCCTGTGCCCTGTGCCCCCAGAGTTTAATGCAGGAGAAGCAGGGCTAGGTCAACATAAGCAGGAGAGGAGAGGAACAAAGACCTCACACAGGAGAACAGTGAGGTGACTTAAACATTTACAGGCTCACTGCGAGCAGGGGGTGAGGAGAAGGTGAGTTTTGTGCAAGGAGGCAGTAAATTTCCTGTTCAAATCTGTACATCACGCTTCCCAGAAGCAAAGCTGTCCAGACTGTTGCACGGGGCAGTGTCTCAGCGATTGTAATCTGGTGCTGTGGGGCTGGTTTCTCCATTTGCAGGCACCACAGACAGTGTCAGCCTAACTTCAGTGTGAGCGACTCTGATTGAATGAAACCAGTTCTCAAAACCTCACAGCATCACAATACACCCGTGTGCTCCCACGCACATCCCACCAGCCCTTTCTGAGGGAAAAAAAAAAACATTCAGAGAGAAAAAAAAACACCAGAGGGGTGGAAAGGAGCATGGTGACCCCTTAGCTGATGGAGGTCAATGATGTGCCCCACCAAACAGCACCTCTTTAGAGACACAGGAGCCCCGTGGCAAAACGAGCTCTGGGATCGCAGCTAGAGAGCACTGAGAACTGTGAGCAAAAGTGAGGACATCCTGGTTTCAGTTCTAGCCACAAGAACTGGGTGAACCTGAATCTGACCCAAATTACATGAAGCTATTTGCATCACAATGAAAACATGTTGCTGCTGCAATGGGGAGGCTGGTGTCCTTCCTCCCCAGCCCCACCCCCGGCCCTGGTTTTCTGGAAAAAAAGATTTCTCTAGTGCAAGGTTTTTGCTCAACCCGCCACTTCCTCATTTCTCCTGGGCTACTTCTCCATCCAGGGCTGTAAGGGCTCAGCCCAAGCCCCTACGTCCAGGATTCAAGCCCCAAGAAGAAAGGAAGGACTCCAGCAGCCTACTTCCACCCACACCACAAGAGCATCAGGAGGAAAATCCAAGGAGGAAACTTCCCAGTCAGCCACCAGTGTAAACTGGCCAGCCAGCAAGGGAGAGCAGGAGCTCCCTGCAGGGAAAAGGGTCAGGAAAGCCCAGGCTGTCTCTGAGCCAGAGGCATGGCTCTGATGGGATCACTGCCTCACACCAAATGGCTTCCTGGGAAGTTCAGCACCTTGTTCAGAGCAGCTTGTAAATGCACCAGCCACCCCCTGGCTTCCTCCCTCCCTCCAGACAATCTTCTGGTGCTGCTAATTTGTTACTTCCTATGTAAAAGCCTTTCCTTCCTGCATTCTCCCCTTTCTCCAGAAAAGGCTTCTGGGTTAGCTTTCCCAAACCTGGTCTCCTGGGTTCCCCTGGCACGCAGTTACTTCTGCGTCCTTCAAGGGCTTGTCACCACGACCTTCTAGGGGGGAAAAATAGCAACTAGATTTATGTTTCTTTTCCATATATAACACTTCACCCTCTTGCCCCCACTGAAGAGAGAAAGGAAACACTCAGAAACACGCTCAGTTAGTGTTGTTTTCAGCAGTATATGAAACAAAAATTCTCGTGCCAACCTTCTCTCAGCAAAGGCACATTCATTGTGAAACTTCCCCTTCAGGAGCAAGATTTCCCTGCTAAAAGGGAAATGAAGTGGAAGCTGAAATGAGGTGTCGTGCTGGCCATGCTGCTCACAGGTGCCTGTGGTCCTCACACAGCACATCTCACTGCCTTCTGCAAGCGATGGCTGGAAGGATGTTGAGTGTGTGCTACGGGGTGGCAGCTTCCAGGGGTGGCTTTGAGCTGCTGTAAGAGCACGGTCCACGTTGGTTACACCAGCCTGGGTGATTTACACCACTGCACAGGTGGTCTTCACTGCTGTGCACCACCCTAGTGTGGCTGGGGCAGCAGTCCCAAGCCCCTCAGTGACACTAGCCAGCACTGCTACCTCATTTTCCATGGCAAATGGCAAGTGTGGATACCACCAGGTGGATCACTGGAACTCAAGGTGAAGTGCACCTGCTGCTGTTGTAGAGCCTGGCATGCAAGGAGCATCTTCTGAGGAAAGTCAGGTCCCACGGGCAGAGGAGAAGAAAAGGGAGATGAAACAACAGCTGGTTCTCTTTGCTTTCCTGCTTCCAAGTGTGTTATCGGTGGAGTTGCTAAATCAGACTACATCAAATCATGTCTCTGAGATGCATCCTAATGTCCCCCTTTCTGTCAAACCCTACTGCAAGTACAGGCTTCCTGCATGTAAGACAGAAGGAAGAATAGTCTGTAGCTAAGCAGGTGAGATGAGTCCTCAAATTCCTGTCCAGCAACACATTTCTTCCACAACCTTTTTCCTGCTTCCAAGTGTGTTATTGGTGGAGTTGCTAAATCAGACTACACCAAACCATGTCTCTGAGATGCATCCTTTCTGTCAAACCCTACTGCAAGTACAGGCTTCCTGCATGTAAGACAGAAGGAAGAATAGTCTGTAGCTAAGCAGGTGAGATGAGTCCTCAAATTCCTGTCCAGCAACACATTTCTTCCACAACCTTGAAAATAACCTACAGCAAGCAACAGGTCTTTGGCCCTCAGAACAGGTCCCACACTGTTATGGCAGGTGTCTGCCTTCCCCATTGACACACATGGCCACAAAACACCACTGAATGGAGGTCACATACAGAATATGATGTATGGAGACACCTTAAATGCCAACACAGCTCTTGATGCAGGTTTCACAGCCCCATGCAGACTTGGAGACCCATGACGTTAGGTAATACATGCCAAGTGCAGCTATGTACCTCTTGCCCCAGCCTCCCTGCCCAGTCTTCTTCTACAGTCACTCTTCAGCAGTGGCACTGGACCAGGACAAGGAAAGAGGCCATGTCATCCTGGGCATGGCTGATGGGACCAGCCTGGGTGGCTGTGGGGAAGCCACACTGCAGAGCACTCTGACCACGGTGAGGGAAGGGGATGATGCTCCTCTGTGGACCAGGCAGTACTAAAGGCAACTGGCTCCCAACAGCCTGGGGCAAATGGTTTTGTTTTGTGGAACTCCTGAATTATAAATAAAGGCCTCAAAGGACTATCAGGAGGATGGGCACATGAAGCTTGTTGCAAAAGCACAGCAAGTGGATGCCTCAGGCACTGAAAGAGCCTGGTCTGTCTGTCACTACAGATGTGCCTGTCTCTCACTGTTGTGGGTTAACACCCAGAGACTCAGTTGCTGCTACAACCAACTTCTCAGATATCCTCTCTGCCAGTGCCTGCTCGACACTGCCCCATCTCATCCTGTCACAGCCCACAGCTCTGGCAGAGAGGCACAGGACCCCACCAGTGCTGGTGCCCAGATGGGGAAGCAGGCAGGCATCAATTGGGAAACCAGAGCAACCCTTCCTGTGTTGTTGTGTTTCTGCTTGTGCAAACAGGAGGAAATGTTTGTAAAGCCCACTTCCCAGAATGACTTGCCCTGGACTGCAGGAGGTCCTGTGAAAGCTTCTGCCTGTGCTCAAGCAGTGCCAGGGTCACCCGCAGCATCTTTGCTGAATCCCATTGACCCAAAAGAAGGACACAGGCAGTTCTTAACTGTGTGCCATCAGTGATAGTGGTTTTGCTCTCTTGACTTTTGCACTAACAGAAGAATGTCACATCCTTGTGGCACAGCCACCAGTCTCACAGGCTTTGCTAACCACTATTCCCACAGCAATTGCTCCTTCCACTCCTCTTTCAAGGAAACTATAACACAGGGTAGATTTCTTACAGGGCTTGGCACGGACTGTTGGCCACACAGTCTCAAGTAAAGGTTTTGAAAAATAACTTCCAGTGAGTCACAACCACATGACTTTGCCTAGTCTCCCATCCCCACCCTGGTGTCCTTCAGCCTTGTGTGCCACAGTGTCAGAGCAAGTCATCTCCCAGGCCACTAGAAATGTCTAAAGAAACAGTAGTGGTGGTGACGGCAGCTACTTCCTAGCTCAGGAACTTAGCACAAACTTACAGACTTTTTTTTCATGGTAAACAGCTGCTTCCTCACTTGTGCTGAAGAAAGTCCTTCAAAAGCTTCTCCTTTTAACTTCTGTAGCAAAACAAAATGAAAAGCAGAGGCAAATGTGTGAGGCTGCCTTTGATTTTCTGCAGTGCCAGCAACCAACCAGGGGGGAAAAAAAAAAATAAGAGAGAGAGAGACAAAAAAAAAAATAATCTTGGACTATACAGTTCACCCAGGCAGAAGAATGCTGGAGGTGGTATATGCCAGGATGACATCAGGGGAGTGATGCAACTGATCTTCAGCCAGGAATCCTGCATAGCAGGGAGTTCTGCAGCATGTATATAGAGAAGGTTGTATATTTTTATACATGAAATTTGCTGTTCAGAGCACATACTCACAAGCTGATGAGCACAGATGGTAAGCTGCATATTTTGCCCCTGTGTCTTAGCTAGGTGGAGTGGGGGACTCTTCCTATCAAAGGTCACCCAACACTTTTCCTTGAGAAGAATGTGTTTCGGTTTGAGTTCAACTTTGCCAAATTTCAGCTGTTTGGGCTGGATTTTTTCCACGTGTGCTGTCTGCCCCAGGCTCAGTGGGTTTTGGGAAAGCTTCAGCAAAATGGTTCAGTCGCTTCTCAGCACAAGGCTAGGAGAAAAACACATTTTGCCCCTGTTCCAGAGTATACACATGAAAAGAGCTGCTCTGGGTATTCTGTCATGGCTTCACATCCTGGAAAGGGAATATGGCATGTGTGCAGTCAAAACCAGGCCTCCTGCTGCCCCTGTGTGATTTTGTCCAAATCAGCCTTGCTATAAGCTTCTCAGAAACTTCAGTCTCTGCAGGCTTAGGGAAGAATTTATTCCAGAGTTTGAAAACTCCACCCATGTCCTTCATCCATGAGCGTGGACCATGACAGAAAGAAGAGAGAAGTCTCATTTGAATCAGGGAATGGGAAGAAATGATGGACAAACTATGAGAAGACTGTCTTCCCAAGCTCTGGGCTCTCCAAAAGCTTCTGGCTCACAAAAGGTCCCTTGCTGCCAAACACTGCTTCTCCAGCAATGCCTCCAAGCCTACTAATGTCATTCCTACTCATATGCTTAGCCTATGCTTTTGTGAAGCATTAGTCAACATATCTTCCATTAATGGTCACCAACCATTGCTGGAAGAACACAAAAGGGACTATTTCTTAAGAGCACATACCCCTCTGGAACAAGAACTGATTCCTTGAGTCCCACCTCAAGCAAAAGGTATCAGGGTGCAGGTTTCCTTCGAGGATCACTCCAGAGAGATGCTGGCCTGGAGAAAGCTGTCCCTGATGCCTCTCTGGCTGCCTTAGGAAATATGTTCTGGGAAATATGCTGAAGAATCAGCCTGGGACTTGGGAAGGTCCTTCACATAACATAAACCCAGAACTGGTTTGCTTTCGGGAGCTTGGTTTCTCTTTCACTTTTTCTAATTTCAGAACATTAACTGTATATCCAAGAAACCCTAAGCAGAAAGCAAGGGTGTCAGAGCCAATCCAGCAACAGTTAAGAAATGAAGAATGGAAATGAGCTTGTGCTTGACTCCCTTTCCTATGTACTTTTTAAAAAGTGTTTGTGAGTGATGTGATGTGATCAGGTATCAACATCGTAAAATATTGGTGGGTATTTATTGCAAGCAAACAGAAATTAAGCTGAGCTGCACTGATAACTAAATATACCTACTAATTCATGCAACTATCCTTACAAGTGACCACTGAGTTTCACAATTCAGCCCAAAACACCTAATCTTTAGTAAGTACATAGATAGGAAGAACAATTATTGTCAAGAGCTGAGCTAGGTACAAACTCCCATTATCTTGGCAAAGAAATACCTAATTTATACAAAAACATCATGGTATAAATCACTCACTATCTCATCCTCTGGTCTTAAATCCATTTAAATTAGAAGCATCTCTAATCAGAAGCTGCAAGAAAAACAGGAGGTAAAGGATAATGAAATGGTTTGATGAGGAGAAGTACCTTGGCACAGAAACGTTACAAATCTGAGATGAAGTTTTTAGGTGGAAAAAAAAAAAAAAGCTGGAATACCTTCTGTTAAGACACACATTTGGTTTTGTCAAAGATTAATAAAATTGCCAGAAGGCATGAGGCAGAACTGGAAGCACAGCTGATGCTCCTGTGCACATGCTGAACGTGGCACAAGACAGAATTGATGTGAGCATCTTAAACACCAGCCTTCTACTGATTAGTTGAAAACTGTTTTGCTTATTCCTCCTTCTGACGAGTTTCACTGTGCAACATGATTAGAACAACATAAGCCAAGCTCTCTACTTTAAAAATCCATTGATTGGTGAGGAAAGGAGGAAAACGTGCTACTGATTATATCATTTATGTGGGATGATATCCCAGTGGGCTGATATATTTGGAGGTGAGCTTAGCCTTTGAAATGGTGGATGATAGAGTATAAATCTGCCTCAAGGAGTAGTGGATATTTTATAGAGAAGATCTTTCTATTAATATGCCACAGCTTATGACTGCTGAATGTATTTTTGGTCCAGCCTCGAAAGAGGAAAAGATGGGAGGACTTCTGCAATTTTCAATCTAAACCAACAAGCCCAAATCGCTCAGTGGCATTTCTGCAGATGTTCCAGGCAGAAATACATTGATCATTTTATCTTCACTCAAATTAAAGTAAATGAGCATCTGGATTCCTTGCTGGAAGAAAAGATTTGCACATTTGCAGCTATGAAAGGCGTGTAAGGTGGAGAAGGCTGTGGTTTCTCTATCCAAGTGAGACACTGTTCTTCTCCAACAGAAAAATGCCTCAGTAATTCCTTTCCAGTTAACTGTTTCTCTAGCCATGGCACTGCTGTTATCTACTGCCTTTTAGAAACATCTGAGTCACCATTGCCAGCATGCTGCATTAATAACATCAGAACAACAATTCTTCTACAAATGGGTCCAATCTTCTGCAAAATTTCAGGCTGGTTTCCTGCAGAAATGAGCCTTATGCAACCATACAGCATGTGGGTGGGTCCATATGCCTCTGGTTTATCTGCCCTTCCCCTTCATCCTCCCAGGAGCTTTTCAACTGCTTAGAAAAATCCCATCAAACGTGACAAAGAGGCAGTTGTATCCAAGTCAGTATGAACCCTTGCACTTGTGCAAGCAGGTGGCAAAGGAGAGGAAAAAGAAACTTTAATGATACCCCCAATAATGGACTCACTAAAACAGCAAAAAAACACCTCACCTCTAATTAGACATCAGAGACTCTAGACGACAGATAGCAAGCAGGCTCATTTCCATCTGTGGTAGAACAACTTGCTCAATGGGACATTTCTATTTTTATTTTTATTTTCAATATAAAGGAACCTGCTGTTTATGTTTGGATGGACATAGGGAGAGATCAAGGCAAAAAAAAAAATAATCTTCAAAACTGCCTGCTCCTTCTGCAATGCCAGCACAGTTATCTAAGAAGCAACAATCTTTTTACTCTTCATTCCATCCTCGCCTTGACTAATTTTGTTCTTTAATTATGACTCCTGGCAACCTTCAGTACAAATGAGGATTTTCCTCCTTTAGGTAATGCATGTTCTTGGCTCTGAGGAGGAGGCTTGTCTGTCAAAACATTAGCTGCCTCTTTTATATGTTAAGTATTAATTCTATTTATCTTCGAATTATTTTCAAATACTGGAGGCATTCTTCGCTGTATTGGAATGCAACAAGTGCTTAGTTTCAAGTTTTCATGTGATTCTTGCTCAGATACGAGGCCAAAACCAAGCAATTAAATTCTCATTTAAACCCTATTTCCTTAAATACAGCTATTCTCTTCCCACACACAGTCTCTTTACTAGCCCCATGCTCTTTCACAGGAGGCTGGAGCCTGCAGCCCTTGGGGACAGGTACAGCCCACAACTTCATTTCAGATGGCCTGTAACCACATTATTATTATTCCACCGTTTACTGGCTAACACTAAGGCATGTGTTAATGTGCGGCAGACCAAAGGTGCTCAAAAGACTTATGTGTCCCTCAGCAAGGAAAGAATTTCTTGTCCCTGATATAAAGGAAGGAGTTAATGGCTTGACACCACCTAACGCAGAGATCCTGCCCCCCTGCGAGGTGTGCACAGGGACAGACTTTAACCACGCTCACATCTGGAGCCAAAACAGCAGGAAGAAAAGGAAGGGTTAAATCTGGAGTGGTCGGAGAAAAAACAAGAGACAAAGGTGGTTCATGTGCTGTGTGTGCTCAGGACCCAGATCAGTATGAGCATCCTGACAGCGCAGGTCCACGCTGACCTGCGTGGTGGCCCTCCAGGGCCTCCAACAGCTATTGGCATTACTCTTCTCTTCTGGTGAGGGCTTCTCCTTGAAAGCCAAAGAAAGGGAGCTGCAACATCTCTTGCTGACAAAGGCACCACTCCTCCATAAACCACATGAAACTACCACCTGGTTTCATTCTGCCAAAGGAAGAGGCAGTGGAGGAAACATCGTCACAGCCAGCCTGCTCTAAACTCCCTCTGAGACCACGACTCCAACACTTCGAGCCACTCAGGACCCCAAACACTAAAAATGCATTTAAGGCACTGCAAAATGCAGGCAAAACTGTAGGCAAGAGGCACAAAAATAGAGCCCTGTAACCACAGCAACACAAGAACAGGAGAAGCTGAGAACTCCAGGATGCCACCCTTTCAAGGCTCCAACAAAGCTCTCCTCTGAACCAAGGATGGATGCCTGAAAGGCAAAACACACTTCAGAAACTTTCCTGCAGTCTTGGGAGGGGAAAGCCTCCACAATTCCTCCCCTGTGCCACCTTCCCATTTTCCCAAGAGGCAGCATACTCTGACATGCCCCTGAGCACGGAGCGCAGCACCACGGGGATGAATCTATGTTTTCCATTGCAAGGAGGAGCATGACTCACAGTCCTCATCATGACCCAGTGACTTGTGGTATCCACAGCAAACACAGCTAGAGAGGCTATTCAACAAACAATCAACAATGTCTTGGTACTTGCAACAGTCCACCCAATAAAACTCAGCAGTTTAAGGTTTTCTCTCACTTTGTCCTTTGCCTTCCCCAATTCATTCTCAAAGAGGATAGTCATGAGCAAAGCCTGCCACACATAACCTCACATTCCCACCCAAGCTAAGCCTGCAAGAGTCTGTGGAGGCCTCAACAACATCCTTCTTGGGTATAATCTTATATCCCAATGCCCGTTGCATAATGTGGCTAGGAATATCCAGAAGGAAACTAAATCCTCACCTCCTTCTGGAAACTACTTTGATTTTAGTAACCCCATCTCCCCTTCAGAGGTGGGGAGGGAAACAGCTTTGCACAGGGAGCATGGTAAGCAATACAGGAGCTCCCTGCCATGCCAAACAGGACACTTGGAGCCCGAGCCATCTGGGCCACCTTCACAGCTGCCAGTTTCATCCTGGAGCCTGACAGGCTCCCTTGTCACCTGTCCTGAGTGACTCAGGAGGCTGGGAGGAGGAGGAGAGCAGGGAAGCAGGCAGTGACAGTCCTCTGGGCTGCAACACCAGGGGCAGGAGCCAGCTGAGTTCAGCACCTTCAGGCATCATCTGGGAGGGCACTCACAGACCACCTTCATCACCAGTGCAAGAAGACTTCAAGCCTTTCCTTCATCCCCAGCAGCTCACCCACATGCCCAGCAGTCCACTGCAAATACAGATTGCAGACAGCTGGTATCAGCCAAAAAATCTGGGTGCAATTTTGCACTATCTGCAGTTTTTAACCTTTGCTGATACGATCTTCAAGAGTAGCAACTGGCTTTGCAGTACCTGCTGGTGAGGAGTGGGTATGAAACTGCTTCATTTTGGCCATCAAACAGCAATCATATGTTAACGACTTTCAGTTTATTCCCTGTGGTACCTGGTTCAGATTTGTGAAAGCAGAAAAACTTGCTAATATGTTTTCAGATTAAATGGACCTTTTCTTCTGTTAATGTATGTGCCTAAAAATAACAGGAGTTGCACAGTCATGTCAAGAGATTAAATTACCCTAAAGTCTGCAGAGGGATTACAGCTGTCTGAAAACAATACCTGTATACTTTATTCAGCAACGGTGTGCTTAGTCAAGACAAATTTGAGTGGTCATGAAGCCTGCTTTGTTTCTCTGTTAGTCCAGTGCCTGTGAAACATAACAATACAGCAGTGGGAACTGCCTGGCATCCATGAACAAGTCTGGTTTAGCACTTGCTCTGTACAAAGCAAGCCTAAAAATCAGTAGAGCCACCCGTCAGGTTCCAGGTTTCACTATCCAAAGGGCTGTCACACAGAGCAAAGTGTACAATACTCAGCCATATACATCCACAACCAAACCTGCCTCAAAGTTTACCTTATAGCACCATATTGTGGGAGAAAGTTAGGCTCAGTATTTCTGGGTAGACCTTGATATCTCAGCACCATCACACATAAAGTAGGTACTGACAAACTTGAGGCACCTTCAGATATGGGAAACAGTCAACCCAGAGTTTTAAGGATAGACATTCAGGATTTAGGCACCTAACATGACAAGTCAGGCTCTTGCTCCCAGCCTCTAGTGGATTCCACCTCCCTCCCAGACAGAGGTAGCCACTTAGGTTCAGGGAGGACACATGCCAGATCCTCAGGAGTGACAGGAAAAAGCCCTGGATATTAGCACAAACTGGCAGCAAGAATGGTTTTGGATTCAGAGGTCAGTTGAGAATAAAAAGACATACTGGTTGAGGAAAAATAAAAAGACTAGGAACCCTAGGTGGCAGGAGGGTAATAAAATGACATCTGAGCATTTGCAGGACTCAGAGCTTCTTTGGAATGACTCAGCCCTGCCCAATAAGCTCACTCGAACACAGACAAAACCTACTCAACACGCCATCCCGACCTACACTGGAGGCAGACTAGCCTGGACTTGAAGCTCTGCCTTTATCTGAGCTCCAGATCAACTCAGAGGGGTAGCAAAAAGACTGAGGGGTTAGTGCCAGGCAGGGCAGTGAGGTTGGCCATTCCCATGGACTTCAGGACAGAAGGAAGTTAACAGAGAGCAGCCCTGTTATGCCTCTGCTTCTCCCCCACTTGTCGCTTGTTTTCAGCAAGAAGTGGCTGGTGGAGTAGCTGAACCTCCAACTTTCAAGCCTTCCACCAGCAGAGTCCCCTCTGTGAAGGGAATTTGCTGCTGCCCATTGATACTCCTTTGCCCAGAAAATGGGCATTTCTTCACATAGCTCCCTTCAAAGGCAACAGCTGCTCTTCAGAGAGGCAACAAACTGCAGGGAAGTGGAGAATCAGTGACAACCCCAGCCTTGGCCAAAGCTCCTGCAAGTCTTTGGAGGGGTCCTGGCTCAGACTTGCAGGAATAAGCAACCCAAATTGGGGGGAAGGGGTAGAGAGTGGGGAGGGTGGAAGGGCAGGGCAGGTTGGTTGTAGATTTTCTTAAAGAAGGAAAGCCTTCATGCTTCCTTTGGAAAAGCCCATTTGTGATTTTTAATCCATTTCATTGTAGATTCCAGATTGAGTCTTATCTACCTCCATTGAGATTCAACACAAAATACTGATGGCTGTCTGTCAATTCTCAGCACCCCTATAAAATGACAGGCATCCAGCCTCTGGTGGGGTGCTAATGAAAAAGTGAAAACTACTTTTTTCCCATCATCTGACCCAAGAAATGCTGCAATCCTCTGTGGCTGTGTAAGAAAGCAAAAAGCAATGTTCAGATTCTTCAGCATAATCCAAGTGTCCTCAGTTTCTTTTTTGCTTTCAAGTTTGTCACCCTGGGTTACCATCATGTGTTACTGAAAGGTCATACGTGACAATAAAGTCTCTGTCTCCACACAGAGAGACACTCTGGCAGCCTGGAAAAACTCCACCATCCTGTGTGATGTCTTAGATGACTGAAAAAGGGTTTGTCCAATATGAGAAAAGTTTACATTTGTCAGATTTCAAAAGCAATGAAAACAACAACAACAAAAATTCTATTTACACTTCATATGGTTTTTTTGGTAACTTCCCTGTCCTCTTATTTTTTACGGCCCTTCTCCCTCCCAATATTTGCATTTGATCAAAGACTTCAAATGTCTATGATCCCATTATCTTTCTCTGTACTCTTCTATCCTTTCTAAGTAACCCATGTGGTTACTCAGGACCTGTGTTCTGCAAATGGAGGCCCTGATGAAGAGCCTCATCACCACACAGGTTCATAGGCTCACTTAAAGCACTGTGATCATGCTATCAGTGGGCCAAGGGGAACAGAGAATATTTTTGGTTTGCAGAGCTTTCCCAGAGAGCATCACAGCATTGAGATTGTACCAGGGAAGGCCTAAGAAATCACAGAATGGAAGGGCTTGCACAGGGCCTCTAGAGATCATCCACTCCAACCCCTTTGCCAAAACAGGTTCACCTAGAGCAGGTTGCACAGATCGTGCCCAGGCAGGTTTTGCAAGCACCCAGAGGAGACTTCGCAGCCTCTCTGAGCAGCCTGATCCAGTGCTCCACCACCCTCACAGTAAAGATGTTTACTTATATTTAGGTGGAACTTCTCTGTTCCAGTGTGTGTCTGCTGGTAATGGCCAAAGGATTTCTGGAACATCACAGTTTTTCACCTCATCAGACAAAATACTCATTTGTGTATTAGCTTTATCCTCCATAATTTCTCCACATTTACATAATTCTGGTTTACCAAATACTTTTTTTTTGGTTCTTTTTGAAGAGGCACACAGAATCTACAGAAAAGAGGAATTCAGTGCACTGAACTGTTTAGCTGATGAAGAGACAAACTCATGAGCAAGCACAAAGCACTCTTACTCAAAACACCAACCACAACACCCACTTGGGGCTTCATGCAAAACCCATGCAGGACATTCAGGAACTGGGGAAAAAAAAACAACAAACACTTAGTAGTAACTGTCTGTTCAGTTAAAAGCAGGTTGTTGTGACCCTAGGACACAGTTGTACCCTAAGGTACAGCAGGTCTGTCTTTCAGATGCCTGTTTCGTGGCCCAGTAGAGCTGCCACGTCCTCATCTTGTCCTTCCTAACTCTGAAATGATGGGGAGCTGCTTCAGCTTCACCTCAAATAGCATTTCCCCAAACGGCAGCTCTCTGCTGCTTGTTTATTACCTCTCAGTGCTTTCTCTACCAGATATGTTTCATTTACTAGAAAAATGTTTCTCTTTTCTAGCCCAGATAGGTTTGTAATGCCACCCACCTGACCACAGCATCTGAGCAGCTTCCAGAATCGCATTCAGCAGCATGCTCAACATCTGTCACTTGTGGTTTGCTTGCTCGCTCTCATCTTCTTGCCCAGGGAAGGTCTGTGTGTTCAGTGGCTTGTTGCAATTTGGCGTTTTATTTTTAAGGTGCTTCTGGATGTTTGCTAGAAAAATCAGCACCAGGGAACATATCGAAATGGAGAGCAGGAAGAAGTCAGACTGTGACTCTCCTTGGGGGAATTCCTGCCATTTGGTCTTGGACTGATGCTTAAAAAACCCTCTGTGTCCTTGACACACAGACTTACAAGTTCCCCTGGATCTGGACTTTTTCACAATGAGGGTGGTGAAAGAGTGGGACAGGTTGCACAGAGAAGTGGTACATGCCCTGGAAATATTCAAGGTCAAGTTGGACAGAGGGGTTCTGAACAACCTGATCTAGTGAAAGACAAACCTGCTCATGGCAGGGGAGTTGGACTAGATGACCTCTAAAGTCCCTTTCAACCCAAACTATTCTGTGATTCTATGGTTCTGTCTGAAAAGCAGGGGGTTTGAATATGACCCTCAGACTGGAATTCAGAATTTTTACAGAGAGGAGAAATCCAAGCCACCAAGCACCTGGAACTTAAAGACAAGAGCCATAAGCTTCATGTGACTCCTATTCCAAGCCACTGAGATCAGAAACACGGGGCAGGTTTCTGGCAGAAGCAGCAGGCAGCAAAAGGCTAGTCAGCCAGCAACATGCTAATCAGCCAGCAATGCCCTCTGTGACACCACTGCTAACCACTGGGTATGAACAGACAGAGAGAGAAAGAGAGGAAGAGACAGAGAGAGAAAGAGAGAAAAGCAAGGAGGGAGGCAGGCAGGAAAGCAGGAAAGAAGGCAGACAGAAAAGAAGGCAGACAGGCATGAAGGCAGGCAGGCAGGAAGGAAAGAAGGAAGGAAGGATGATAGGAAAGAAGGGGGGAGGGAGGAAGGAAGGGAAAGAAATGAGCTTCTGTGCTGGGCACACTACTTCTGGAAAATACACAGTGAATCTTTCACTCTTTTTTGGTGGATGGAGTGGCTCACAAGGACAGCAGGACCCAGGCAAGCCAAGAGTCCAGTACCCAGAACACTCTCCAGAGAGAAAAGAAACTCTGGTTCCCCCAGGCAGAAGAGGTAGTTGATGTCTTCAAAATAGTGGGTGTCCTCACCATTCAGTCACTGGTAGAAGGGTACAGATGGGGTGGATGGAAGGAAAGGGCATAAAAGGTAATTGTGGAGCAACTTCTTCCAGTATCTTTTGCAGGAAAGCAAGTGCTTTTGCTACAGAGATCTGTCAGCAAAGGTACAGTGAGAGCAGCTACTACACCAGCTGTCCAAGACATGGAGGGAGGGGAAAGGGCTGTCACACCAGGCCATAGCTAGAGCTTGTACCTTCTCACAGGCCCATCAGCTCAGGGGCCTGGCTGCAGTGCTCTCTCCCCTTTATCATGATCCTACACCATGCACAGACCACAGACCCGGGCAACAGCTGGAGACAGAGTGACAGTAATCCATGGGGTACACAAGCAAGGCATGGATCTGGCCATGGGACAGGAGGGATCACAGCAGCTTCTCACTGCAGCTTAGGGTGAAGGCCTGCAGCTCCAGAAACCACTGTTGTACATTTCTCTGCCTTTGCATCCAGTGCACCAGGTCACTTTCCTACAAAAACTGAACAACACTCACTCAGCAGATCTCTCTAGGATACATCTGTGATAAGTTATTCCCTGGCAGACAATCTGAATCAAACTTCAGACCATCAGCACCAACCTCTATCTCCTTAGCTAAGCAGCTCTCAGGTCATTTGTGGAGCAGATTTCAATGGCCAGAGATGTGAGGTGAAAGCTGGCAGGTTGGAAGCCCCCCAATCCTGGGCTGCAGTACCAGAGATGGCCCAGAACCTTCTAGGAAACCTCATCACTGTAGGATGGACAGCAGTGGTCCTGCACAAGGCTGCAGGTTTGGCTTTACTGCCAAGCACAGGGAAGACACTACCAGCTCACAGGCTGGGATTTCATGGTAGTGCTGCCAGCTTGCTCATTCCCAGGCCCTGGGTTGGTCAGGTTGTTAGTGCAGCCATGGCATGAACCAGACCAGAAAAGGATCCAGCTGGGGGAAATAAAACAAACCAAAACCAAAACAAAAACAAAAAACATGCAAACCAACAACAAAGTGAAGGTGGGAAATCTCTGCAAGATCCATTCCCTGATGCAGTTCCTCAAGTTGTTTCACCAGCAATGCCAGGGGCATGAATGAGTGGGCTGGCTGAGCAAGGAAGGGGATGTCTAAGCCAGCATCTGAGCAGTACAGACTCAGCTATGAAACTGCTGCCTCCGTTGCCTTCAGCCAGACTGGCAGACCAGGACCTAAAGGCCTTACACTCCACAAACAAACCCTGCCACCCAGCTCCACCTGTCTCAGAACACCAAGCCCTCTTTTGCATTACTTGTGCTCAGACAAAGGTAACTTTACTAAAAATAAAAACATAAAAAAAAACCCTATACTTTAACTTTTCTCCAACCCAGGAAGATGAGCATCCACTGGTTACTGACCCCAAGTATGGCCTAGGCAGGAGTCAACATCTATCCATCTGTGTGGACAGCAAGATGCTAAGCAGCACTGCCCCAAGAGAGGGTTTCTGAGCCCACCCTCACTGCAGTACTACACAACCAGCTAGGAGGAAGAACAGAAGGAGAGTAAAAACTGAAAGCAGTGAGTGGATGAAAACACCCTGCTGCCTGATCCTCCAGAACCAATAACCCCTAACTCCCTGTCGTGCCCCAATGCCCAAGGCTCATCCCCTCCTTAACTTACTGCAAGGAGCACTGTCAGAAATCCACATGCTAGAGATTGTGACTGAGTGACTCCTTACACGCTGGATTTTTTAAAAAGAAAGGAAAACGTGTGACAGGTTGCTTCCTAACTTTCCTCAGCAAATGCCTGTGACCCAGGAGGAAATCCCCAAAGCAGGTTAAGAGAAGGCGAGTGCAGAGCTCGGCTGCAGCCGGGCGCTCGGCAGTGGCCCTTGAGCTGAACCAGTAGAGGTCTCTCTCCCTCCCACTAATCCACCCAGAAAAATAAATAGCTAGCTTGCTAGATTTCCCTCTGCCTCCCCTCCTCATCCCCAGTCCCCAACAACTCGAATAAAAGTAATATGGTAGGAAGCCATCAGATTGGATGGGAACAACTTCACTCCAAGGGAAAAAAAGAAAGAGAAGGTTTGTGGTCTACCAGGTTAGCAAGCTCACAGCATCGACTACAGGCTTCACCCCAGCAGGAAAAAATTCTGGTGTGGTCAGTTCCAGACCTCAAGCTTCAACACCCCAAGGAAAGTGAGGACCACAGTTGCAGCTATGCTTACTGGGGCACAGCCATCTTCTTGCAGAGCTCACCCAGCCTGCCCAGTGCCCTTCCTGCAGCTGTAGGTCCCTACTTCCAATCTGGGTAGAGCCAGGCGTGACAGAAAGGCTTTATCAGGCCACGTTTGGGTTTTTTGGCCTCCACGCAAAGGACTGCTTGGTCTTTGTGGGAGTAGTGTCTGGAGCACACAAAATGGGGCGTCTGCCCACGACTGGAAGCCTTGCTTGAAGTCTCAGATGTGAGGCCAAGGATAAAACTGGAACGAAACTAATGCTCTTGCCTGCTGGCTCCTCCAAACAGCTGCAGGCACAGTAGGACGGCCAGGTATAAAAGCCCGAACTGGCACAGCCTGTCTTTGTGGAGAGGGAACACTAAACCACAAGGTGTGTTGCTCTGTGCTTCCACCCAGAACCGGCTGGCAGGTGCCAAGTTGCCAAGGGGCAGCAGGGCACCCCCTGCCAAGTGCAGCCTGCCACAAGCACCCACTCCAGTCAGCCTGGCTCAGCCGAGCCACGAGCCAGCATCTCCTGCTCCGGGGACACCAGGACCTGCAGCTACAACATTGCCTTTTCCAAAACCCACAGCCAGAGAACTTCCCTGGTCGGTGGCCCCCTCAGTGGCCCTACAGCACCTCAACAGCAAACAAACTGCTTGTGCCTGTTGCCTGAGGAGAACCTGTGTGGGGGTTAGAGAGGTTTGTGAAGACGTGGTGGGTGCACAGAGTCAGGCCCAGGTGGGGAACTGGCAGGATCCAGAGGGGTTACCCCAAACCCCACTCCCCAGCGACAGCAGAGTGAGGGGGCAGCAGGGAACGGGCAGGAGACAGAGCTGTCCCCTTCCCTGTGGCAATGCACAAGTTGCACTCTACTTGATGCACAGCTTGCATCCCTGGTTTTGGTGTAGGGGGAGCCAAAAAAAGTGTAATCCAACTCTATCTGTTTAACTTGACTATCTCAGGTGGAAACAGATGTACATGAACACATCATCTCCTTGCAAAAGAAGGCAAGTTCAGTGAGATCCCATCTCAACTGCAGAATAGGTGTCCTGCAGAAGGAAAGCCACTTTGGGAAGCACACCCACTGTGGGACAACATCTGTATTTTGTCCTGGTCCTCTCTACTCGCCCATTCCTTTGCACCTCTCTTCCTTCTCCTACACAGGGAGCTGCAGGCTCTAAACCCTTGGAGACCAGGACACTACTCTCCTGCTGCCACAAGAAGCTTGGGGCTGGAAGTCAACCCCCTAACAAAGGTCACCATTTATCACAGGAGACCAGGGACCAGGTCAGCTCCCAACTTTGTTTTCACCTCGGCACATTCCCCTCTGTTTTTTGCCTAATTCTGAGTCTTGCACTGACTGATGTGGGCAAGGCAGAAAGGAGGCAGGGAGAGCAAAGGCACACAAGTTCCCTGGCTGGAGGAGGTGGCCAGGCCTGGGTGAAACACAGCAAACCACAAGTGCAGACACTACCCACCCAGTGTGAAAAATTCAGCTCAGTAAGTAAACAAAACAAGGGAGGTGGGGAAAAAAAAAAAATCAGTATTAAAATAGAACAGATCTTCAAAGTTCTTTCAGTGAAATCAGAGCAGAAAAGATCTCACCTGAGGTCGGAACAAAACAATTTGTAAGATATCATCATTTTGATGCTGATCACACAGTTTAAGGTCATCATATTGTGAACATTTTCTTTGGGTGGGTATTACAAAAAAAAAAAGGTAACAAATGAGAACAGTAGATTAAATTGTAAGTGGGGAAAAAAAAAGGACATCTTAAAATGCAAAGTTAAAAATCAAAATACCACAGGAAGATGTTGTAACAAAACATCTTGGTCTTTCTGAAGTGAAATGTTTTCTTTTGCACATGAAATGTACGGATATCGGGAAACTTCCTTTTTTTTTTCCAGTTAATTTCCCCATTCGAGGAAGAGCAGCGTGCGCACATCTGCGCGTACGTGTGACCGGCGGGCGGGGGAGGCTCCGGGCGCGCTCCCGCAGCACCCCGGGCGCGCTCCC